>NW_017300343.1:136991-264151 GCF_001594075.2 Trachymyrmex cornetzi
TGCATGGCCGCGCGCACGCCGCACCGAAACCCACGCTCCCCTTTGAAGCGGGCGAGTGCAACGATCATCTTCTCGATTCAGTTTCATCCGCATCCACTCTCGTCTCGTTTTCGAACTGGCTCTTTCGCGCGCGTTTGAAACATTTTAATCTCAAACGTTATCAAATGGCGAGGAATCACGAAAATTGGAATCACGCGTCCTCGCTGCCTTTCGTCTAAGAGGAAAGTGTTACATCATAGACGACTTTTAATATTAATTAAATAATATGTAATGTTAAAAATTTATGTAAATGCAGACATTGAGAAAAGATATGATGATAAAATTAATATGAAATAAACACAAGAAAATAAAATATCAATAAATTTTAAAAATAAGAAAAAATATATAATTTCCAATTTTATTTTGAACTCTGAGAGGAGATACTTTTGTTTCAACTGAATTCAGAAAAAAATAATTAATATTCTAAGAACTCTATATAGCTCTTATTTATTTTTATAAATTCTCCTAATTAAAATTTGTTAATAATACTGAATAAATATGTTACATAAGTAAAATGTCTCAATCAAAATTACATAAACACAGTGCACTCTCTGCTCTAATTAATATGTTATTAATACCCACGTGCAAACTGTTAGCTCGCGAACGAAATGTCCAAATAGAAAGTTCCGCAAAATTAAACAATGATAAATGATCCGGCAAGTATTATCAATTCAATCAGAAATTTAAAGCAGACTCGCAGACAGCTCGGGTAGAAAAAACGCGACGAACTCCTGAGCTTACGAAGGCGAGAACTTCGTCAGTTGATTCGAACGTGCGCGCCAGTCTTCCTACTCCTCTCGCTTTTTCAGGGCTCGAAGCTTTGATATATGACTCAATAAAACCAGACCCAAGGCGGGCCCGAAGTAAATATCAAACGTAAAATGTTCGCCTCGTTAACTTGTTCCGCAGAATCGGGACGTTGTGATAGGGAAGGGAGAAGGGACGTAGAGACACGCGCATCCGGACGAAGTGTCAATTAAGAATTCTGCTAATTGATATAAAGCAAATCGATGCGATAGAAGAATAAAAAAGAATAGATGTAGTTGTCTGTCCAGACTGTAAAAAAAAAAACACTCGTTAAACATACTATTCTCTAATATCCAATCTTATGCAGATAAATTGCTGAATATTTCTGTCTCGTCAAATTTTATTTATGTACAGACCTTTATAAATACAATAAACAATTAAAAAAATAATTAACTGTCTCAATTATTACTTTTTGTAAAGTGAATATTTATTCTGAGTTGTTTGAACAACTTTTGCATTTTATTAAGAACAATTATATCTCGCTTGAGAAATAATATTTTTCAAGTAATTACACTGCGATTTAGGACGCACAATGCTTACCATATACATTTAAATTTAAAATGCTAATATTTTAACATGTCACGTATAATTGATATACATTATTATATAAATAAAAAAAATTTTTTGATACATTTTAATACATTTTCAAAGTATTAGCAACTTTATTATTTTGAAAATTACGATAATTAATAATTAATTATTATTTGTTAATAATAATAATTATCAATTATTATTTAACATAATGGAAATATTGACCGTAATAAACAGTAAAATTTCTGTAATTATATATATAATGTTTACCTATTTATCATAGTCAGCCTGTAATTATACACGATTCGTTAACGAACAGAAGAATAACTGGATTTCTCATTTAAAATATCATTAAGTGCCTCAGCGACGCGTTATTACGAATAACAGTAATATTACTAACGTATCAGATCTAGCTATACTAAGGGATTACTTAGATTATCGGCAGGTGTGTATCTTAATGACCGGCGAAATTACAGCCGAAATTACCTTCCGTCCTGAGAAAACACGAGGAAACATAATGAAGAACCCGGCGTAACACAGTTGGTATCGTCGAGATAAAATGTAAAGATATCCATTGCGGTATCGTTTCCAAATTTCGGCATTGTTTTGATACGATACGCATGCGAAGCGGAGATTCTAAATTGAGATGGCAGGCGTGAAACTGCTATTCCGGGATACAAATTATTATTGTCCCATTAATCGCGTGAGGTACGTAATTTAAGATACAATCAATAGACAATGTAACGTAAAAAATAATTTTTCTCGTTCTAATGGAAGTAATAAATAGAAGAGAGTGTGTTAAACATTCAAGTAAAACATATTTCTTATTGTTCTTAAACGCAGGCAGGAGAAGATATCGGGTGTATCTATTTATGAAATTGCAACTTTTATATCGATTTTATTCCCGGATCTTCTATCGTTTCTTTTTACATCGTCGATCCGCTTCGATGAATCGGACAGCCATTTCTTTTCTGCTTGTAAATCGATCGAACCGGCAGATCGTTTCAATTGCACTTGATCGCTTCTTCTCTTCGTCGAATTTATTCTTTTTATTTTTACTCATGATCGTTTCGCCTGTTCGACGGGTGTTTGTTTTCGTGTCCCGTCGGCTTTATTTTACTCATTCAGAAGGAGAAGATATTTACGACCACACGAGTTTGCCAGACATGATCGTAATTCACCAAGAACGATCGTGTTGGATTGTAATATCCGCAGATTAAAAAAGAAATCTCAGTATGATTAAGTAAAAAATAATAGGAAGCTATCTATCAAAATTAATATCTTGAATAACAATGAAATGAATATTTTATTTTAAACATGAATCAGATAAGAAATTTAAAGGTTTAACAAATTTTCAATTTTTAATCAAACGGTTATAAATGTACAAACACACATTACGTTACAATCGAAAGAGTAATAAAATAATATTAGATTTAATTCATTCTGTGTGTGTGTGATAAGAATATCATTTATTCTAATTATTACACTGAGAAAAATGTCCGTTTAAAAAGTAACAAACAGATATTTCCGATTGATTTTGATCGGATTTATAAGACTATCCGATCAAATTTATCGAATTTATAGGACTATCCGATAAATTAGATCGGATAGTCCTAAAATTTGATCGGATAGTCTTATAAATCCGATCAAAAACAATCGCAAATATCCGTTTGTTACTTTTTGAATGGATAAAGCTCGGAAATTTTTCTCAGTGTAATTTTTAACTAATCGTAATTGAACCAAAATATGAATTCATCAGGATTTACATTAAATAACTTTAAACTTTGTTAAAAACAATTCAATTTTCTTTATGTTACGTCTGCAAATTTGAATTATTCTTATAAAATATGATATATAATATTATTATTATATTATATGTATCGTAACGTACGTTTGTAATCATTTAATTAAAAATTGGCGATTAAAAATTAAATTCTTAAATTAATACAGTATTTGTTTTTTTTATATTAGTTACAGTTCTTGAAATTAATTAATGCCTTTTAATTAATATAAATTGAAAAGATCTTACAGATCCAGCATCAATAACTGTGTTATAAATTTTGGAGAATTAAAATAGAGTTTCGTGCTGTCAGTTTCATATTATCCTATCCTATAACTATGTGTGTATACATTTCTCTTTTAATCTTATGTGCATTAATTTATTTTTACGATACGATAATTAAGAGAATGTTAGACGTTGCTGGAGTGACTAAATTATCGGCATTACAGTCGTATAAATATCTCTGAATTGACTCAACAGAATTAATTCAATGAACAGAATAAAAAATCCTTTGACTTAGGATTAAAATAGACGCAAAATTAGGAGGTCGTGTAGTGGATTACACTAAAATTGAAAATAAGTTAAAAATTTATTTAATTTTTTTCGATTTAGTATAAAGTCTATTGCACCACCTCCTAATTTTACGTCTACTTTAATCCTGTAAAAGGGTTTTTTATTCTGTTCAGTGAATTCGGAGATTTTTATACGACTGTAATGTTGATAATTTGGTCATTCCGGGATTCTCTTGACTGGAATGATAGTTTTCTCTCCTATTACGTCGATTAAAAGTTTCAATCTCTCGCAACCTGTCTGTCCACTAATCATCCACGACGAACACAGGTGTCACATCGCCGGTAGACAGTACACCGCGACGATTCATTTTATCGGGTCGCCATGATCCTCATCGCAACTCGACTGCGCGGCGATCTGTATTCTCGGAGGCGGCACTGAAAGTTCTTTGTCGCTGTTGTCATCGTCTTTCGTTACTACGGTATCACCATTAGTTCCGCGTCAGGAACACAGAATGAGGAGCAGGGCTACATGAGACTACACCAGAAACGATGACGAAGAACGGCGAGTAAGATCAACAAACTGCGCTAGCAATAACATTTTTCGCACGAAGCGTGAATAGAACAATCCCTATAACATTCCCTATAACTCACAGAAAAATATCATTCTGTTGCTAAAAATTAAAAGTGATTATACAATTTACTTTTTTTCAAGTGAAGGTTGTCTTTAACAAAGAATATTTTCTTGATGATAATCTTAAGATGTACTTATTACAAATTTTAGAAAAATTCATTATTACTTAAAATAAGAATTTATTATTATTTTTTAAGAATATTGTAAAACTGATCGAAGAAGCGACTTTATACAATAAGCAAATTGAATTTGTTTTAACTTAATACTACTGATTGAAGTATTAAGCTTAATAGGATTCAGAATATACATTTTGAATAAATTTAATACTTGTGATGAATTTATGATAGATTTGCGGATATATAAACTTTTTAAATATTTGAAACAAGTAATTATTATTTGCATACAGTATGTATTTTTCTCTGTGTAACTATTATCTAGTAAACTTAGACGAAACTTCATACAAAGAAATAATTCGCATGAGAGCTGAATAAATTTTTTATTTAATTCATAACTATATATAGTTTCTTTATCAAAAATTTATGATAACAATATTGTGTCGAGATGGTAACGAGGTTATGAGATTTGTTATTGACATTTACGTGATAAGATATTATTATTTTTGCAGTGAACCAAATACATTTTATCATGCAATAAATATACATACATCACACAATAACATTATAATTGTACAATTAATTCAAACCAAATATATTATGGACTATCACGGTACCAAGTCGAGTTGCAGAACAGAGTGCATTACGTAAGGATAATTCAATCTCGCTCACATCGTGAATCAGAGGAGCGAGAAGGAAAGGGGAGACCACAGGTACGGGACCCGAGTGATTGGAGACGATCATGACGCGATTCCGAGAATCCATTAGGAAACACGAGTTTAACACGCTCATGGAGTTACGGCCTAAGGTTGCAAGTCCCGAAGGAAGGAGAGAGAAAGAGAGAAAGGATGCCAGAAATGCCGATCATTTGCCGGTGGCAAGACAAGGATTCTTGGCGACGGTGGCCTCCGGGCTGAGTGTTTTCCGTAAATTTGGTTAAGATAGGAGGCCTACCACGAAGTCATCCTGCTACTTTCGTTTCTGATAGCAGCCCCTGTCCCTGATAGAACGTCAGAGATGCTTAGATATTGTATACAATTTGCGTATCTTCGTGTACTTGTAATGAAGTTGTTAACCTAAATAGCAGTGTTCCATTCTTCATTTTAAGAAGTAAACAATTAATTCGTGAGAGTACTTACTACAGAATTCCAATTATTTTTAATTTAACTGTTTACTTTTCAAGGTTAAAGGAAAATTTTTATTTAAGCCGTACTGAAATAATTAAAAAATTGATATAGATAAGCAAAAAATTCTTCAATTATGAACGTTTCATAACGATGATGCAATATTCAAAACAGGAAATTGCACATTGTAAAGAAAAAAAAATTAGATTGATTTTTTAAAGAAATTATATTAAAATACAAAATTAACATATTTCCATATCATTATGACACAAATATTTCAACTAAATTTATTTAATATCTTAAGCACTTTTTTTGAAATGATAATATTGAATTGCTATCTAAGAGATTTCCTCATATCACTTACTTGTGGATAAAAAAAGTAATAAAATTAATACGTTTATTCGAATGGTTTATGTTATATATGCGTGTATGAAATCTTAAATGAAATATTTTAGAAACTTTCTTGCAAGTCATCTGACCTAAACAGAACGATTTCATTCATATTCAAACAGTTATCGCATACGGAAATTTGTCGTTCCAAAGCATTGCATGATATTTTGATTATTTATGCGTAATTAATGCTAAGATAATTCAAAACCAATAGTTTTAGTCAAAGAAGCTGCTTATCTCTTTACTGCTATTTAAATCAAATAACAACAGAGATATATATATATATATTTAAACAACAGAGAAATAAATCCTTTATCGAAGACAAGTTGCTTTAAATGATTCCATATGCATACGGACATATGTTATGTATACAGCTAGATAGCACATCAAAAAATGTTATGTTCAATGTTTTAGCAAGTTTAGCATATGTCATGTTTTGACATTTTCGTGCATTACGTAAGTGATTTAATAAAAATAAAACACTTGCTTTTTAGGACAACCTGTCACTTCGAATAAATTTTTTTTATTATGTTTCAAGATGCGTGAAAAATAATTATATTGTATGACCAGAAATAGCTATATAAAAAACAAAAATTATTTCTATGACATTAATAATACTAATAATGCACACTAATAATGCGTTTAAATAACAGCATGGACTTCTTTCTATTCCGATATGACAACACATTAGTCATTTAACTTTCTAATCTAAATATTGTAGTATCGACTATAATAAATTGCATTCATGAAATAATGCTATACTATCATGCTGTTATCTAAATTTTTTTACTTTACGAGTATTAAATTTTGCATGGGCGATTTAGCATTCAGATAAAAATCTAGTTACCATAAGAAATTTAATTGACTGCGCGGCATTTATATAGAATAGTATTAAAGTCGTATCTGTAGAATGTTTTTATATCGACTGGTACGTCAGTTTAATTTATTACTTCTAGATAGTTTTACTTTATGTGCTATCTGTATTTGGAAGTCTAACTATTATGTCAGCATTATAAGTACTTATGATTATGCATTTTAAGTGAATGCTATTTTTGCTTAAATATATAGCTTGCTTAAATATATTATTGTTTAAATATGTAGATTGTACAAAAAAATAAGTTTCACTTAACGAATTGACACTAACAATATATATATATATATGTCGAACAGGCATTGCATTCATTCTTTTGACTTCTTCAATATATTCTTCTTACAACTGAATTGACTAATAATAAAACTTTTTGTTATTATTAATACACCAATCTATCTTTGAATGTAGTCTGTATTTTTATTTTTCAATGCATGCTCTATTAAAGTAAATATTTCTGAACCACGAAATGTTAACTTAGTATTCATATAAAACGATGAGTCAAAAGCCATTAAGGTTTGTACCTGATCTTTATCTTTTCTTTTATTTTGAGTTCGACTATTTGTCAGATGGATGCGCACATCAGCAATGAAGAGGCGTTTATAATTGAATTGTTGGAAAGTCTATTTATAATATACAAGCAGCGATAGTCTACTACTCATAAGTCGTCATTACTCATAAATCGACAATAACAAGATCTCTTTTGTTCGAAAATTTCTTTCTGAGAATTTAAACGTGTAATATAGATAATAAAATAATATGTTTTGTGTTCAGAAAAATTTTTTCCATCTTCTGTCAAGTTTCTTTCCGTAAAAAATATTTCAAAATTATGCGACTACTTCGCAGATTACGAATGTTTAAATGAATACTTCGAAAGTTAAAGCGTAAATGGAAAATTATTGAAATGTTGCGATAAGCAAACAGGATCAGGAAAAATATTCTTCCAAACTTAAAAACTGACAAGAAAGCGGAAAAGGCAAGAAACTAAAAGTCGCAGAATCTATTAACGCATTAGTCGTGAACAGTTCGACTTCTAATTGCCTCGTAACTTAAGCGCTAATTTTAACGCTAAAAATTCCTGCTGAAGTCATCTAAAAAAGCATAATATACTACTTCTCTCATTGCAATGGAAAATTACTTCCACGGCAAAGGAACGCACGTAATAATACCTACTGTTAAAACCCGTTCGAATAAAGAATAGAATAATTCTAACGCGTATATTTTTTACGAAGAAATGAAAACAGATGTTAATGTATTCCCACTTTAACAAAATGTACATATTATATTGCATTGGAACATTTGCGTTACCGATCTGATTCCGATACATAATCTTACATTTAAGCAAGATATTTAAAACAAAAATTACTAAAAGTAAATTAGGTTTAAAACCTTGAATCTTGCGCGTAAAACTTTTATTTAACATACAAAAAGAAAAATAAGGCTTTCAAGAGTCAATTTATAAAGACGTTAATAGATCATATCATTTTTACATGTATTTAAAAACTTAAAAATAATCAATGATAAACATATATTATAAAAGCAATTTAGATATATAGATGTTAAGTACAATAATTTGATCTCTTCAAAAACATTACTAGTTTCGGCTATTAATTTTAGCCATCCTCAGAACTTTTATTTAATAATAAATGATTTATTATTATAAAACGTACAGATTTTTTTAATAAGAAAAATTTATAAAAAATTTTATGAAATAAAATATAAATCATGTCATATAGGAAATCAAATAAAAAATAATATAGAAACAGTAAAATTATTATCTCTCGATTGTTTGTTAACAACTCTCATTAATAATCCTGTCCGTTTCGTTAAAAAAACGACTTGACATTCTGATTGGGTAAATTAGCTGCATTTTGAAAACGAAATTCGAGTTTTTCTCCAGCGATGTGGGTAAAACAATTAAGACAATGGGGTCGACTGCTAAACATTGACAAAGCAGTATTTCGCGTAAACTTAGAATAGCGCAAACGGAGGCAGTTGTCGATTGCAGATAGTAATTACTGCGAGCCAACGCAATTAATCACTTCATGTTAATCATACAACTTAAAAACGACATGTTTTCGAGTTTTAATTCGACGATATAAACCGAGCGAACTGTGAATTGCAGCACTGCTATAAGAAATTACTGCTGTAAGAAATAATCTACCTTGAGTTACCATAATTCTCAGTATATAAATATTACGACCTCTCCATATCTTGAAACTATTCTGTCAGAATTGAAATATGAATCAAGAATACTTTAATAAGTAATAAACTGAAGATATATTTATACATACCTCGAGTCGTGATATTTTAAGATGTAAAAAATTGGAAAACAATTAGAGTAAAATCAGGGATTATGGCATAGGCTACTAATATGGAATAGTGGTTTATTTTTTAAACAAAGCATTGCAATCTGGCGGCAATCGCTGAAAGTTATTGCAACTGTTACCAAACATATCATAACAAACAATGAACTCGGTCCGACCAACCGTTTTGCTACAATTAACATTTATTCATTTTCGTTACGTCAGAAGATCCGGCAGCTTTTTCTAAAAAGTGTTCTCACAAACTGAAGGTAAGTTTTTTTAATGCTTATATTGCGCAGATGCTTTTAATAATATTGCATGAACAATATTATGCAGATTAGTTGCTATTTCAAACTTGTTTATTGCTACGGAAAGACTTTATTTGTCATATGACGACATGCAGGTAATGTGGAATACATCGAGGGTTGAGAATATGGAATAGATTCCATGCATGTAGCAACTTATTCGTGATCAGATTAGATTAGGTTAGATTACAGCATGTATTCTATATCAGCTTATTTGCGTTTTTTTATTTGTCCATGCGTAATAACGTTCGTAATGATGCTTTTATATTTTCTGTGTTATTGTACAATAAAAATTGAACAGTTTTCTATTTTTCTTGATCAGTTTATATATAAATAAACATTTGGACTTCATTTATTGTGTTATTTATTACTATGGTCAAAATTTCATCGGTATTCCATATTACATCCCATTTTTTAGACCTCCCATTTTCTCACTTTTGATTTTTTTGTTAATATTGACGTTGGACTTAAATTTTGGTGACTTTTATTTATTGGATGTTGTAGCTGACATGTTCCTCAAGAGTTCTGTGTAAATTTAAAGTCTTCATATGCATTTATATCGGAGCAACATTAATTTTAAAAAAGCTATTCCATAATCCCTGTTTTTACCCTATTTCGGATGAAATAGTAAAATGCATTATGCTTGCAATAATAACAAAAGTATAAAATAAATACGTTGACTGTTCAACAATCATTCAGGACCGATTTTTTATTTGCCGTGCCGCCATACATGTATAATGCAACGTCTTATCTAATTCCACCATGGTGTAGATTACGCGGTATAAATACCACATAAGTGATGTTAACCACATCCATGCTTTTTATAGAGTATATAAGATACACTCACATCTAAATATACATAGATATATCTGCAACATTTATTCGTGCAATTTTTAATGCTCACGCAACAATTGAAATAAATAGACAATATTAAGTGAAAGTGAAAATTGGAATAAATATCTTGTATGAGGATTGCACGAAATTAGAATAAATGAGATTATCCTGATACAAAATCCAATTTATTATTTCTACGTCTCATATTTACAAATTAATATTTTTTGCCCACTAACGAATGATGTCAGAAAGTGGAAGATAATTCGTTCGCACTTCCATTTACTTTGGAGAAAAAAAAAACAGTGGGTGGTCTTGATTCAGCCTCATTTCGGGGGATGCACAATCGCACTTGATGAGTGCCATACCACGAGACCCCGTGTTAAGATTCTTAATGACGATATCGGCCAATATGGTTATGTTCTGCCGGGTCGCCGAACTCGGCCTTAATGGATTCCCCGAACTTGGTTCGCATGATTAATTTCGCATCGATGGCGCGAGGACGAAATGGAGAAACAACGCCGCGGCTGCTCGTCCGATTTGGATTTCCGAGGCACTCATCGGATACACTTATCGTAACGTCTCGGCGCGGTGTCGCCTTGTTAATAATAAATATCTCTTCAATATCCTTCACGACCTTGATGGTCGACTAGTCGTTTCTTATCTCGGTGTTCTGGGTGATCTCGACGACACGTGATTCTTCCACGAATTCTCAGTCGAGGATGCCACACTCGTAGAATTTAAAGAAAATCTCTCTTTTGTGTAAAAAAGATTCTGTCAAAATTCCACAGTCAATGTTCGAAATTAATAATATCTATGGTAATTTTAAATTATTTTGATAATATTGCTTATATTAAATTCTAAGACTTACAAAAAATTCCTTTAATTAAAACTTTAAATCTGAATCCTTTCTTAATATCCTGTAATAATACAGTGCAGTAATCTAATAATCTTAAGCGCCGAATGAAACAGAATTCGATAGACAACATATATCTAATTTTTTACGTGACGAGAGAAATATACTTATCGATCATTTTTATAGACATTTGATAATCGATTACGATAAACTTCCTCTCTGCAAAGTACGTTTCAGATGAGAGCGGCAAATGAGGATAAATATCGGGGTGAAAAAGCGCGAATTTGCAACAAAAAAGAGAGGGGGGAGAGAGAGAGAGAGAGAGAGAGAGAGAGAGAGAGAGAGAACGATGAAAGAGGGGGCGGACGTGTATCGCGTGCGGGATAATCAACGCGGTGCAACATTAATTATCGTTATCGGAGTCCTCAGTCTGAAGCGTTGTGTAACGAGACGCGGTGCGCGGCGTGTGCGCTGCGTAGAATACCGGCTACACGAGTTACGCACGCAGGGGGGTTCAAAGAGGCCGATCGCAGCGGTTCCGCCCGCGCGACGTATGCGTGCACGCGCGCGTGCGGTGCGTGCATCCGCGCCCGTGCTCGCGCGCGCATAGTGCACGTGAGATGCAGCGTGCGATATGCTTCGCTGCTTACGAATCTATTTGCCGCTGGCAGCACGCAGTGTGCGCACTGCGCGTCATGGGCGGACACGAATATCGATTATTGGGCGTGAGGGACGCGCATTGACAGCAATTTTCGATCGTAACATTATTTTGCCAATTCTTCGATGTAAAATATTACACAATCAAGAAATCAGAAATTCAAAATGCCTATTACGGTCGAAGCTGGATCTTCATTGTTTTAAATAATTCAATCTTGAATTACTAATATACACTATATATGTACTTGCATATAGGTATACCATATTGTAGTCTTTTCAAATGCGCCGAATTGTTTTTCTGAATTGTTATTAAAATATCTATACATATACATTGTTCGTTGTTAATCAACGGAATGCTGGAAGGTTCAAGCATATGGTACCTTGCTCTTTGAATATATGTAAAGGATTATCAAATAAAAGTATTTCCAATTACACAAAATTCATATCTTCTTTTTAACTGACTTTAAAAGGTAAAGGTTATTCTTAAAGAATTATAATATCTGATAATTTTTAAAAATAAAATTTAATAAAGTAAGGTGATATAATTTCGAACAATTCTGAACGAAATAAGATTTGAATCCAATTTCAAGTTGATCTCATTATGTACAACAGAGGATACTAAAGGGTACGAATAAACAAGAAAATATCAAACTTAAACTTCGACAAATGGATTCAAATTTTTTATTTCTTTATCTCGTTTAGAGAATTGTACCATGTTCGAAATTTTACCACTTTATCCTTAATACCTTATATCTGAAATTCAGAAAATAAACAAAAGAACAACATCAATTTCGTTTCACGGACATTGGATCTTGCAAGCTAATGAGAAATTGTTTTAATAATTAAACTGTATGATTGGTCCGTCAAGCATTATAATTTTATTCTTAGTAATATATTGTGTATGCAAGAATATGCTCTTCTTGGAAACAATAACAGTACTAAAAAGCAACAAAAAATGCTCGATCAATGATCAATCTATAACATGATTGACAGCATGTAATTATCGGGTCGGCTTAGCAAAGCAATTAAAAGTCAATCTAAATTGTATTTCATTTGCATCGTCACCGTCTCGTTTGACTGTTGACACTGGCGTTCAGAGTTTGCCTCATCATTTGGCAATTTGTTTCAGGCGTTCTTGCTTTTGTCAGTGGCTATTTGTTACGGTTGAAAATTCTTTCATTGTATCTTAACGCAGCGAAACAAAATCATTTTGTGATATCACAAAATAATAGGATAAAGGAATTGGAGAGGAGAATAACATAATCCAAGTCTAATATACATAAAATGGAATTAATTATATTAAAACGAAGTGAAGAAACAATTTTTTCTAACCGTGCTAAGCCGTTAATATAAGACGTTAATGTAAGATTGTTTTTTTAGAAAATTACTAATAAGAGAAAAAAACACTCTTTTATTTATTTATGCTCGCTTATGTTTTATCTCGCAAGAGGATATTGAAGGCAACCGGAGTCATTTGTTTCGAATGATAAAGTTACGATAGGACAGTTCTTTGGTCGTCACAAGAAAAAGACCAGAATCTGTTGATTCGTCCATTGTGGATCGCGCTAAGACGCGCGATGACCACTTAAATACCCAAATGGACTCGACTTTATGTAGAGATAATTTCATAATGATTTACTGGCCACCCCCTCGAAAAGCTCGTATTCCAATGAACACGCTGCTTTCTTTCGATAAAAATGTACCTTGATGTACCATGTGTCACGGTGATGAGACACTAATTAGTCTGTCAAGGAATGCTAAACTGTTATGCCCGTTTTACGATACGTTGTTAGAAAGACATTTTGAACGACAATGACGTTATCACTTTCACTGATACGCAGAGAAACAGTTTAATACTATAAATTCCGTGTTTGTAAAATATAAAAAATTTTTTAAATCATAGACTTGATATGTATGTGTGTATATACCACATAGGCTTAATATAATTAAAATAATGTATATATCACGTTATTAATTTTTTTAAACATACATATATGTTGATAAAAACTTCTTTAGCTATTTTAATATTTTATTATGTGCAAAGAAGGATATATGGATTATTTTGAAATTAATTAATTTATTTCATATATATATATATATATATATTGATAAAATGTCTTTAATGTTGATTGAATTCTTATGAGATATTATAAAATAATTTCTTTTTAATCTCGTATACACACACGTTATTAATTTTTCTTGTTCGTATTTCTGAAAACCGTAACAAAAGCCACATCACCTTGCCAACGTAGAATATCAATTTATGATTAGTTATAAGTACGACCAATGAATTGTATCTACAGTCAATTAATCAAATATTCGTAAAATTCGCATTTCCATTGTAAGATTTAATTGGAAATGCCAATCGATTTTGACATATCTTTTAGTACAATATAAAGACATCTATAACTTAGTTTATGACTTGGTCAGATTTTTTTTGTCAATAGGATAATTAATGTATTTTGTATGTCACTATACGTGAAACTTTTCTCATGAGTAAGAAATGTAAACGTCATTCCTGCGATCAATAAAAGTGAAAGAAATGTACATTGAAACAGCTGATTAATAAAACCTTGATTTCTTGATCACTTAAGCGAAACTTTCTTACTTCAATAGTTTCGATTATTTAAAAATAAATATTATGCCAATAATTTTCCAAGTTTTTAAAAGAATTAAATTTTCTTATAGAAAAAATAATTTTTAATGAATCTTTTGTCTTTATTTACGTCGCAATATCTCGTTTCCACGTCTGTTTTTGGCAATAAAAGGACATTACAATGACAAAAACTATCATAACAATCATGATAGAATTTTTCGAGTGCACGAGATTAATAGAAGCTAATGAAATGAGGTAAAAATTTAGTGTAGTTAATAAATGTAACTGCACTACAAATATAAAAATCAATGAAGTATCAATTTTAATCAAATAGATGTACCTTTTAAAAACGACATATTCTCCTTTACACGCGAACGAGATGATTTCGAAAGTCCCTTTCGTGAGTGTTGGACGAAATAAGATACACTGACGCGTCTCGTTAGACGTTGTTCGTCCATTATCAATTCCCCTCGCATTAGCATAAGTCCAACGAGTGACCGCAGCGCATTTATCTGAAACGGGAAGAATTTATTCGCGATTTCGATTATAACAAATTATTCGCAAAATTAAAATAACGCGTTTTCCTTTGCCATTTATCGTTTTGCCTATCTCCAGCAGAGTTTCGCAAATAAATAGTGCCATTTGTAAAAATCCATTTGTAAAAATCAATTTCGGTTTTCGTAACGGTAAAGTCAACGCGCGTTATCGCCCCGTCGTCACGTTGCCTGCAAGGTTATGAAACTGTACTGCCTTTATTAAAAGAATGGAAAAAAGAATAACGGCCGCTCGTCATCGTGTCTAATTGTCTGCGGTAATGACTAGATGCAGCGACCGGCGTAGTGCACTAAAACCTATCCGTCCGTTAAATGGAACTGTGTAAAACGGCAACAAAACGGGATGGAGAGTTATTTCTGGTCGATAGTAGCCTAATTCCATGACGAATTCCTTCCACTCAAAAATGTGCCTCAGGCGAGTGCCATTGTCTTTGTAACGTTAAAACGCGTGACTAATTTTACATAATAGACCTTCTGGTCACTTTATTATTTTTTTTTATCAGACATACCCGGAAGATAATACAGATAATTGTGCATAATGCAGAATATATTCTTATGTTAAAACTTTCTGTTATGAGAAAAAGTTAACTAGTCAAAGAAGTCGTTTCAATTAAACGTTCCATAAAAATATTTTATACACGAGTGATTCCATAAACACTTGTGTATTCTTGACAAATTTAAATATAAAATAAATAAAGATATATATACAAGTACGCTTTATGATATAATCTTAAATGTTTATCTGAAAGATCATTATCAAGTCGATAATCAATTTAATTGTGATGTTATCATTTCAGTTTCAGTTTATGATTGCGTTTAAAATCCGACAATAAGCAGCATATAATCTTAAAGATGTAAGAAAAAAATTTAGAACTTGTATATAAAAATATTATTATGTAGCTACGAAGATACAGATTGGTCCTTTTCTTATTTATTTGATTTATCTAAAAGAATTCCGGGCGATTTGAAGAAATCCTAAATAACTGCGTTCAGAAGGCAAAGCTGCTTGGTGATTCTTTATTATTACAATTGATTTATACATTTAGATCCAGCAAAGAACTAAAATGACAAGAATCAATCCTATTAAAGAATCACTGAGCAACTTTGTCTTCTTAATGCAGACATACTATTATAGTTTATAGCAATTATTTTTATTATGTTTTATATAGATATGATGTTGCTCGGTATAAGTCTGATTATTGTATGTTTTCTTAATGCGCGACTGGCACGAACGTGCGTAGTAACGCAAAATGTCGATGAAGTATGCGATAACCGCAGCAGAAATAATTCCGTCGAGTGAATAAATTTAATCGTACCGTCGTTCGTAATTAAGAATATTATTATAAAAGTTTGCTGCACGCGAACCATTGCAAAAAAACGATGCATTCGTACTAATTAATCACGTCTTCATCCAAGAATCACGTTTTAATTTGACGTTATGCCGTGCAATTTTGTGGATCCCTGAAAGTTACGCTCGGAAATCTGATCACAATTTTTTTGGACGATCGTCGCAATCAATGACTATATAACGCATTTTTCGCGCGCCACCCACGTGGCTAATTTAATCGGTTGCATAATGGACATGAATAATAGACATTTTAATAAAGTTAAACGGCCTTTGAATTTATGTAGACATAATTAAAGCTGATTGTACGCGAATGTTGTGATAACGATTATTGTTTCCTATCATGTAACAAGCAACTTTATCTCGGAATATTTACTCCTCTTAACTCTACGTTAGCAGAGAATGGTTAACCGGTGGAGTATTTAAGACAGTATCTAATTGTAAAACAATATCTAAAGAATTATCTAAAACACATGCACGTAACGCTAATTATTCTTCGGGTAATGATCGCGAGGGTATTTTTTTTTGAACTTCCACATTGAAATGTTAGCATTCGCGTAGATTAATAATCCTCTCGTACACACCGCTGTCGGCGGACAGCGGCGCGCAATATCTTTTCTCTCCCTTCGTAAAATATCATTTTAGAACTCGCGCCGGTAATTTGTTTCTTTCAACAAACGCTTTCCCCGATTTCGCGTAGTCTGGCACGCGAAGATATACAGTACGCGGCGCGCATACACACGCACAAGGATACGTAAACGTTCACGGTCGCGCGTATACGTGCGCGTGCATCCGCGCGAGCTGTCTCGGAACGGCGGTATAATTCAATTCCAGGTGGAACTACCTGCCTGACTAGGTACAGCCGTTGCGGCTCGAACAAGTGGAGGCAAATGAGATCCAGTTAAATTTGAGTTTAGTAAGTTAGCGCAAAGTTGGCGCAACTCCGTGGCTCGTCACGCGGAGCACCGAGCACCGGCCTGATAGCGTACACGCGGTGTAATTGCAATTAGCATATATCACAGTGGCGTACTCGCTTCCACGAGCTCGCCGGCACGCAATCTCACTGGCGTAGCCAATCTCGAATGTTCGAACGGACGCGAAAGGCTTTTGCGCGATCGTCTCTTTCAGCGTTTGAGATTTACGAAAAGGATATCTCTGATTATTTGCTTTGTAACCTTTTATTCCAGAAATTGTTATTTTTTTTTTTACGAATAAGTGTACGAGAAATATGTGCAAAGATGAGTGGTATTGTATGTATTTGATGAAGAAAAATATATATCTACTCTATGAAGTCTTTAAAGATTATCTTATTCCAAAAGTGAAATAGTATTATATAAAAGTGAAATATCACTCTTAAAAAGTAAATATTCTATACCATTCTTGAAGAATGTCAGAATTTTCACTCTTTTGGAGTAAAATTCACTTCAAGGAAAAATTGTAGTGTATGAAAAAATTTGTAGTAAATTATACAAAGAGATGAGTATTCGATCCATGAAAGAGAAAAATACTATTGCTTGTTTAAGTTATGTTGATGCGTTTAAGCTACATTTAATAAAAGAATGAGACAACAAAGCTAAATTTCATCAAATCATTTGCTTCCGAAAAAGACATTATTTTCTTTTATATCTCGTACCGCTTTTAATATCATCATCCGACTACTTTAAGATAGCTTGCATACAAATAGATTCCGAACTCTTCATATGGGAGTATTATAAGCATCTTAAGCCGAGTGTGCAATCTCGTTTCGGGATAAGCACAAGTATCGTCTCGAGAATGCTCCGGAATCCCGTGGACGCAATAAAATCTCGATGCTGCACGTGTTATTACGTTGTAAAAAAAAAATCCTTACGCGCACGTCAGCGCGTACCGTATGTTGCGCGAATTCGAGGGACGCAAGTGCGATTTTGCAATTCAGATCGTGGTCCATCCCGGTCCGAGGAGAGACGTAAAAATGGCGCACTAACGAAGTAATTACGGTGAGAGCCGTGGCGAATTGGCCGGGCGCTCTAACGACGGGCAATTTGTTGGCAGGAGGAAAACGTTTCCGTGGAAGTTTTAATGAAATGTTTTAATCAGACCCGATAATATAAACGCAACGTAATCGTAATTAGCACGCATCGCGCGGTCTTATCGGCGAACGCACTGGCGTAAGCGCTAACAATCCGCTCGCGATTTTTGCGCGAAACCCGTTTATCCAATCGCGATCGCTCGCGCGCGATGCCATTGTAGCTTAAGAGCAGAAAACACCGCCTTCAGGAATGACAGGAGACACTCCTGCAATTGGAATTCTTCGCAAATACTTTATCTTGCATTTTTGTATCAACGAAAATCATTTCGTACGTTTACATCATCTTATCAATACATATTGAATATAAAGTAAGAGCATAAGATAAATTAATATATGTAAAATAACCTGTATTGAATCGTGATTTTATTCTGTTATGAAAGTGCAATTTAAATTTTAAGCGATTATCGTAAATATAATTGTTTTGAATTATTAAATTGTAGTTCTATTTTTGTGGTATATTATCTTTACATTTTCTATTTAATGAACTGAATACTTTTTGTAAGCCGTTATGTCACTATCTATTTTCTCACTATCTAATTTCAAGCGACTATCGTAAATATGATTATTTTGAATTATTAACGTATAGTTCTATTTCTGTTAGTATATTATCTGTACATTTTCTCTGTCAATGAATTAAATACTTTTATAATATTTATCTCGTTATCAAGTGGATAACAATAATTAAATAACTTATGTTATAATATAAATAAGAATGATTATATAAAAAAATATTCCATAAAAAACAATAAACTGCTTCTCTTTATAAAATAACTACAAAAAATTTGAAAGTCTATGATTATAAAAAAATATACATAATTTATTTTATCTAAAATATTCTGAATTAATTTCCGCTTAAATGCCAAAACATTTTAGTATAATAAACGAAATGTGATAAATGATGGTTTTAATGAGAAAATTTTCAAAATTGACACCAATATGGAGTGAAGAACAAATAAAGAAATATTACTTTCTTATTTAACTGTTGTATAATCTGAATTATCAAACAGTTATCTTCTAAACCTATAACGATTTGTAACCAAGAAATTCCATGAACTTCACGCGTATGACTGTGCATTTTCATACCCAGAGCGTGCGTCTCGCTCTAGTACCTTCAACAATCTAATAAGTGTCAAGCTACGGCTGTATATCGCCGGTGCTTTGTCTAGAGAGTTCTTTATGTCGGTTGCAATACAATCTCGTCTAAAAAGTAGTGTTCTATAAACACGTTGTTAACGGTTAACGGTTTATTGACTTATTATTTAGCTTTTAGCTACAACTTTAACACATTATTCGCTCACAAACGTATCTTACTTATATACTACATATATGCATTATTTATGTCTTTTCTTTGAATGTTTATAATTTAAAACGATAATTAAATTTTTATATTCATTGCGTGGCTGTATCTGATAGCAGAATATAAAAATGTTAATAAATTAATATCATTAAAAAGAATATTCGAATTAATGTTCCAATTTGTATAGTTGATCTCATAAAATATAATAATACTTATTTTATTCCAAAAATTTTTTCAGATAATATTAGAATATGCAAAGGGAATTTACGGTATTTAAATATATCGTGTTTCAAAGTATTCTTTAATTCAATCATGCTCACTTTCTTGAGAATAAAGGTGCATTTGATATGCCAAGGTTAGGTTAACACGATATTGTATTTCACGCTTTCCCGATTCTCGTTGATCCGTAAATATTACAACTTATTATACGCGTCCATTGAGAGATCTGACTATTGCAAGCGGGGAAAATTAGTCGCTGTGACTAATTCGTAATAACGAGCCGCGAAACTTGAAGCTTGCCAATTTAATCGAACGGTTGAAGCGCAACGTGAATTGCACGAGCTTTTTCCAGAAAATATCGAAATTATGAGCAAGAAACAGTCAACGGTTATCGAACAAATTATAACAGATAAACATAATAAACGATTCGTGATACAAAATACTTAAGAGCATAATAAAACGTTAAAATTACAATAAAACAATAATTTATATACTTTTTATTAAACAATACTTTACGACAGAAATATAAGCGAATAAATATGTAAAATATTATTTTCCTATTGATATAAAATAATATGCAATAGTGAATGCATGAAAATAATACAAAATAACCAGGAAATAAATTTTTCCATATCTAGAAGAGAGAAAAAAAAGGATATAATTATTATAGCAACTGATGCTATAGAGATCGGCGTCCGATTGAAACTTTCGAATGTACTGTCATCGTTCTACTTCATAGTTTTAATTTCGAGCTGCGTGAATTAATTTACAGCGATGCGGCTCTATTAAAATTATCGTCGTCTGGTTTCCCGATACGTGAGATAAAACGTCTAGTTAGCATTTAACGATTGGTGATAGCAACCGATCCTTAAAAAAGATCTATCCGCCGCGTAGTAAAATTACCCTTGCGGCCAATTTATAACGGCGCGACTTGATTAGAGCAAAATCTCACGAGACACCGCAAAATTTGCACGAGACGTCGTAAACGTCGACGTTTACGAGTTCGGCAATATCCTTCGTGGACATGTTCGAGATCGCTTTTCCAGCTTATAGAGCTAGTATTTTCCTTTGAGCCAACAGTAATGCAAACATGGTAATTAAATATTACAAATTAGGAGAGATAAAATTTGTAAAATTCGTATATTCACCGAATGCGACAATGACATATCAAATACAAAGTTTTATTAGATTTTTAAAAAATAGTTCTTTGATAAATATAAATGAAATTTTTTGTTAATTATTAACTATATGTACACAGAAAAAATGATTTTGTTGAAAATTTAGCTAGATACAAAAAATACCTTGTTTTGTCATCAATAAAATTATGTAGAACACTCAAACTGATTGCTAGAATATTAAAATATTTTGCAGTATTGCTCTTCATGCTTGAAATTCCTACGTAATTATTTTGATGATATTTAAAAATTATTTTTAGATCTGCGTCTACAACTAATTTTTAGATATTTCAGTAAAATTGTTCTTTCCATGTAAATTCTTTAAAAATGAATGAATATTTTGCTTACAATTAGATCAGAATTCTACCCGTAATGTTTCTCAATTTATAGTATCTATTTAATACAATTCAATTTTTTATGTTATTACGTTTATCGTTTCCTTTTCTACATTGATGTACAAATCTTGCATCGCCCTATCTTCCCATTTCTAATTGACAACTTATGAATTGCGAGGCTCGTTTGGTTGACGATCAGCAACGCGTCGAGCGCGGTACCGAGCTAATTACTCAAATCTGTATTGCGAATGTTGAATATCGCAAGAAGAAAGAAGCGCGACAGGCGATTTACGTTTGCGCTGTATCAGCCGCAAGCGTGGAGGACCGTCTTATCGTAAACGGTAATACTATGTATGCTAAACCGGCGCGGCACCGCCATGTTCGACGGCCGGCAATTACAATTAACAGCAAAACGGGGATGTCGTAAAATGCAATTAAACATTATTACCTCTCGTCTAATGGTCGTCGCGGCCGTGAGCGCACGCACACATAAATACACGGAAATAATGCGCGGACACGATGCGAGCACGACGCATTGCATGCTTACTTTGTTAGTACCACTCGACGTTGCGCAGTCAATAAAATCGTCAATGTGCGATGCCGTAATTGCGGCATCCGCATACGTCCCGAGGCGTAAATTACGATTTTTAGTCGCGACGCGCGCGGTCAAGCGTACGCGTTTGACGTGCAGGTTCTTTAATTAAAGACTAAGAATTTACGGTAAAGAGAAAGCGAAAGAGGGAGAGAGAGAGAGAAAAACACAATTTCTTTTCGTTACAAATGAAGCGAACTGGCGGCATTACGATTGGCGATGAATACAAATTTAACTATCGGTATTATTGCTGCGCGATACGCGATTCGCCGTCCTAGCAATAAAATCAAATGTTTGTATTTCATTAAATATCGTTTTATATCCACTTACAACCGCGAACTCTACATGATTCCGCAAAAATGGATTTTAATTAAAAGACATTCAATTGTTAGAAGTTATGCCGCCTATATCTTTGTAGGTATTGTATAGCAATTTTATTTCATCGGCGTAATCGCTCCGTGCCTTTTTTCTGTTTTTTTTTTTTTTTTACGTCTCGACTTGCCTCAAGAGAGAGGTCAGATTCTGAGATTATACCGCATTTCCGTGGACCACTCTGCGAAACATGCCCCGTAAAACGGCGCGTCCGTGTTTTACGATATTCTCTGTATAATACGAATTCGACGCGGATCGACCGGACATTATTGAGTTCACATGGCTTTCATTCGGTTATATCGTTACTGAAGCGTTTCGGCGATCGGCTTAAAAATAGAGACGTTAACAAAATGAGACGCGTTGGCAGCTCGACGGTAGTTTTTGCCGGGTCCGCGAGCGCCACAATGGCGTTCACGAAGGAACGCTTGGAGGACAATGGTCAGTTGATGGTTTTCGTGACCTAGCCCGTCCCTTCTCACCTCCCCGTTCCGTGCACCGTCGAAACGAGATATCGGAGACGCCTATCAAGCTATTACGCGTTAAAGAATTAACGCCATTAGTGACTCGACTTTTCTCGGTGGCCCAATCTTTTTTTCGAACCGGCTTACTCCGTCGCTGAACGAGTCAGATTCTCGACTCACGAATATATATTATGGCCGCTATAAAGTGGATAAAGTCGTTTATGTAACGATAATTTTTTCCGTCCAAAAGTTTCCCCCTTGCCACGCAAAAAAATTAATAATTTTCAATACGACGCTCGCACGTGTGAGCGGTAACCTAATTTAAAGAAATATAAAAATACGTTTCCGTAAAATTGCAGAAGATAAACCATCCTAAATACATATTTTGAAATTTGACAACGAAGTTACTGTCATACGTTATCGCGCATTCATCGTTATTTTTCAAAGTTATGCATCAAATATAATTGCTCGTGTTAAAATCACCCTTTCTGTACTACTAGTAATAAATAGATCTGAATAAAGTATTACCCTGACTTTACGAGTTTCCCCCTCGGTTAGTAGACGCGATAAAGGTTATCGTTGGTTTACAAGGCGCTCGGTTACATTATAATGCACGAAAAAAGGCAATCAACGGTTGTCTCGTTATTGGATTATGATTATTATCCGCTTGGACAAGCAATCAAGAATAAATCTATAGATATATAAAAAAACTATGATCGGTTGTACGATATTGAGATCCAGTTGGTGATTATTAAATTGAGATCGAAGCAAAATGATATACGATTTTAAACATAAATGTAAATTATAAACATTAAAGAGAAAATATTGTTAACTATAAAGTTGAGATAGCGATACATGAACTGCGTTTCTCATGAAATTTAACGACATAAAAATATTATAACGATAATAGATGAAATAATGTAAACAAGAAATTTGTACATTTTCCTGAAGAAAATAAAAATCACTATCACTGTATCTTTCCATGTCTCGAACTTCTTTCTTCTATTTTGTCTTTTCTTTTATCTTGTTTTTTTTTTTTTAATGTGGTCGTGCTTAAATTCTTAAACGTTTTTTTGTTAACTTTAAAACTAAATTGTCTCGTAAATTAGGTTAAAAGTTTTTTAAAAACTTCGATATCTATCGTCGCTAGGCACGTAAAAATTATATCTATCTCTCCGATATTTTTGTGTCCCACTCGACCTTTACATTCTATTTGGAGAATCGGCAATTTCCGGTACCGCTTTTGTTCTAATGCCATGTCCAGCGAACGAGACGAAAAAACGACACGCGCTTCTTTCCCTTCCTCTAGATTTCCTCTCCCTTCGCACTGCGAGAGAAGTTGCACGGCAGTCGGGAAGAGAAGGAGACGCTGAAAAGGCAGAGATGCTGAACAGTGCTCATTGGACGGTTGCATCTTATGCGTTGGTCCGGCCCCTCCTGTAATTGGTCGCCACTCAATTGCCGCTCATTAGGTAACTGCCTGTTTTTTGCGCCAACTTTGCGACTACGGTCGGAGAGCGATGCGGAGAGATGAAAAAAAAATAAAAGCTCGCTATCCCCGCTTCTCGCGTCCTCTTCCTGCGCCTTCGCGTCGGTACGTAATAGAACACCCTGGTGCAAAGTACAATCGCTGTGTGGCGACTATTATCCGTTTCTATCAATGAAGTTTCATTTTAATCTCGGTTCAACTAATTCCTCATCTTTTTCTTGTACTTCTAAAAATTAGAAAAAGATAAAGAGTAAGTTGAACCGAAATTGAAGTTAATCATTGCCTGGCAAAAACAGGTGTATGTCGAATAATAAAATAAAACGAGAGATATTATACGAAAATAAGAACATTTAAGAAAAATGAATTGTTTAAGAAAAACTAGACAGATAATAATGGCATTATGCACGCAGTGTCTAGTTTGTTAAATTGTCGTTAAGCGAAAGAGTAATCTTTGTCATAGAGAAAGTACAATTTACTTTTTGTAAAAGGAACGTTCCGTTTGATTCAGCATTAATACTTTCTAAATACATAAAGCCTTGAGACTTGAATGATATGAAAATAATTGCAAGATAGTATTTTTATAGTAAAATACGTTCATTTATGTTTGATCGACAATATAAAATGTCAAAACTTTTTCAGACCGTCGAATGCAAGACCAGAACCGATTCTCTCGTCTCTCCTCGACACTCTTCAATGAGTTCGCACTCACACCGAGGAACATTAGATTAGTGGCGGATGACAGGTCGGCTGTTCTTTGTCTACGTTGGGCAGACTAACTCCGGCCTTCTTTTTATATCGTAAAATTAGTTGGCCGCGGTTTCCGGTCCCGGTTTCTTCGTCGTGCGTCCTCAGCCATCATTAGCCAGCCAGGGGACCAAATTTGCGACCTTACCAGAACGCCTCCGCAATCTTGCGAACAGTCTCGTAAATCATTCACTATGTATACCGAGCATAATGTTTGCTCTATATTACTGTCGAAATGTTTAATGTTTAAGTTTGAAATTGATGATTGATATCATCTCACTGGATGTTTCGTTAAAAATTTCTGAATATTGATTTGGAACAACAAACAAAAATATAATATTATCCCGGCCGAAATAATATTTTTCGCAATAAGAATTAATTTTATTTACAGATTTTAATATCTCATTCAACATTATTAAGATCGTTTCGAGGATGCAAATAAGCATAAAAAATTTGTTAAATTGCTAGTCAATTTAACTCGTGATATTACTGCGGTAGTTTAATAGAGTTAGCGTCTCAAGATTGAAAAATCATTTCGTTTCTAAGGGCTACACACGTAGTATATAAATTCACATAAGAATAATACAAGCATTAAGATCCAGCTAGACCGTTTAAGACTTTGATTTCTAGTTTGTGTTATTACATAAATATACGGTCCTATAATATATTATATTGTTTATTTACGTCACCTAAAGAGACGTTGTTCCTTCATATGCCAATTATTGCGAAAAATATTACTAAGGCCTCGGTAGTCTAAGGGCTTAGGACGCTCGCCCGGAATGCAAGAGATCCGGGTTCGACTCCCGGCCGAGGTAATATTTTTCGCAATAAGAATTAATTATTTACAGATTTTAATATGTCATTCAAAATTATTGAGATCGTTTCGAAAATGCGAATAAGCATCAAAAATCTATTAAATTGCTAGTCAATTTAACTCGTGATACTACTGCGGTAGTTTAATAGAGTTAGCGTTTCAAGACCGAAAAATCATTTCGGCGCGCGTTTCTGGGGCCTACACACGTAGTATTTGGAGATACTGGTAGTGTCTCGGCGCTAAGCTACGCGTAGCGACACTATCGTGGCTACTTTACGCGAGTATAAATTCACATAAGAATCATACAAGTATTAAGATCCAGCTAGACCGTTTAAGGCTTTGATTTCTATAGTTTTTGTGTTATTACATACACGGTCCTATAATATATTATATAAGAACTTAAATTTTCTAACTTAAAAGAAATTATAACAAAAAAATGATAATTTAAATGTCACTTAAAGAATTTTTCAAAAAATATTTTGTCTACAAAAATTGAGTGATTAGAAGAGATTCGTATTTGTAGGAAGATTTGTAAAATTATATATATATGTTAATTAGAAAGAGAAAGTACAGCTTTTTATCAGAATATCAGTTTCTGACAATTTATTCGTATGTACAATTTCCTGTGTATACTAACTTTTATGATAGGTATGTTAGCTAAAAAGAGACGATATTACTTTTCATTCGATTATTTTAGTTCCTGATTTATTCTAAGTATACAATTTACTGTAATACAAAGTTTCTTATTACCGCATAAGACAAGTAATGTGATGGTATGGCTAACATCGAAACGAATGTTCAAACGGTATGTGCAACAACTCAAAATGAATAAACAAGCACGTAAATCCATCCGCGAATTTGCATAAATGCATATGCATCTAAAACGCATTTGAATAAATATATCACGTCGTATTTTATATTTTACAGATCACCCTCTTATGTTCTCCGTCAGCGGAGGAGAGTACATTATCATATTTAAACGGTTATTTGGCGCCTTAAGAGTTTCGTACACGTTTGCGAAAGTTCGAAACCTGTTTTGAGAAATTTGTTATTATATGCGCGCAGATCGAACGACGTACGGGATGTATGCAGGAATCGATATCCCGTGTAACTTCAAATTATGTGTTTATACGTTAGCAGTTTCCTGAGTATACGGATCGGGATATAGCAGCGGATTATAAACGTTGCTTGACCCAACGGGACTTGGGATGCACAGACTGATGCATGAATAAGACTCCATGAAATAATACTGAATAATATTGATTTAGTAATAAAAATAACCACAATAATAATCAAATAATAAATTACAATAATAATACAATTAAATCAGTAATAAAGTAATAATATTAATAATAACTTTCAAATTTATAATCAAGTGTTTGTGAAAAATTGATTTTTTATGGAAAATATTGTCCATATAAAGTATATTTTTGCAGATGTAGTTTCCTTTTTTTATCAATATGTTACTGTTTCATTCGAATCCTTTTGTATGATATAATACGAAACATCTCATATATCTTTTTTTCTATAATTTGGACTTTATCTTCTTTTGATATTATATTTAAATTCTAGTACCGCTCAATTTATTCTGCATTTATGTAGCTTTTGTTAGAACTCTACATTCTGGGCCTAAATGTTTAATCACCCCAATATCTCATGTTAAAGAACGAAACAAAGAAGTCTTATCATAGACAAATGTACGCATTATAGATTACGACGAGCGTCTCACTAATAACCACAGTACTACTTAGAAACCGTTCATATCCGTTAAATTCCTCGAACATTTACAAGGTAATGCAGTCGACCATAATGACGGTGTTTTACTGATGAAACGTATTGTCGGAGCTTACGAAGGGGCTTGCACGTGACGAATTTATCGCCTTTATTATCATCTACTTTACGCTGTACTAAGCAGGGAGTTTCCGTTGACACGGGTGAATTAATCGTCAGCAAAGCTCGTTAACGTGCGTGCTTTTCTCGCGAATGTCACCGTTCACCAATGAGCTCGTAACAGACCTTAACGCAATCCTGATTGGTCGTAAACGATCATTATTGCAGGTGAAATTACGCGCCAGCCGCCTGGCAGCGTAACATTGAATGTTTATTGTCGGCGCAGAATCAGCCGAGGTGTCTTTACGATCCTAAAATTTATTCGGTAATGTTTTACCAGAAGTTTCGCACCATATGTTCTCTAATCGCATAAATCATCGGCTGTATACTATTTTGTTCAGTTTGTTTATGCGGTTGTCATTTTCTTGTTTTCTCTTCTTTCATAAATTATTTTTCATTTATATCAAAATTCGAATAATTCTCATTTGTGACATCTCATAATTCAATTAAATAAATATTCCTTCTCATTCTAACAAGTGAGATTCAACTAAATTTTTACTTACAATCTGTACAGATAAGCTCAAAATTATGTGCTTTACTGCGTCTTGTTAACTCACATTAAAAGTTACAAATCTATGCTGTTATGCGATAACTTTATCGCTAAAGGCCGGTTATTCTATCTTTTGGTAAATTTTATCTGTGAGGTAAATCTGATAAATGTGATTGGGTAATCTTGTTACTTACCCAACAGGTAAAATTTGTCAAAAGGTGGAACAACCGGCCCTACAGTAAGTAAATATAAAATATCTACTCGCATAACTTTAAACTCAGGTATCACTTACATGAGAATGGAAAGCAATTTTTATGTTAAGAAACAAAAAATAGTCCTCAGATAAGCATCATGTCACCTGATATAAGGTACGAGTTTTGAAATTGTTATTTTTTGGTGTGCACTCAAAATGACGGATAAAAATAATTTAAATAGTTAAAAAAGTCATTATAACGATAAAATAAGAATACTAAACCACGGTAATCGTTATCGAGTATTTTTATACCTCAGTGACGGAAAAATGTAAATTGTTGTAAAATATTATCCGCGCGTTCTCTCTTAGCGCGAAACAGTACTGTATCTTTTGATTTTATATAATTATTGTTTAACATATTTGTTTAATAACTAATCTTCACGAACCTTTAGATAGGCAATTACATCGAAAACCTGCAACAAAAAAATATAAATTAAAAACTTTATTTTAAGTTATTTAACGTGGATATTCCGTTTAATATTTTTACAATTTCACATTTTGTTGCTTTTTTAAGAAAATTAAGATAAAATCCATATATCCATAATATTCTCAAATAAATACAAAAACAATCATTAATACATAATAGTTATTAATAATAGTGATTTTAAGAGTATATAAAACACATATCAAGTGATCGTTTACATGTAAAAAAAAGATAAGGTGATTACTCCAAGGTTAAAAAGATGAAGATACTTTTTGCTGAGATAAAATTGTTTACGGATCTACGAAAGAGTATCTACAGGCGAAAGGAAACGCGTCAAGAATCTGGAGGAACTTTGTATAAATTTGTCCCGTATATGTTCGAGCCGCGACGCGAACGATACAGGTGGATATCGTACGGCGAGGGTATAGTTCATTTCCTTTCACACGATTAGACACACGTGCGTTAAGAAAACATTGCAATATAGCAGATGTTTTCCCGCACGTACCGATCGTTCTTCCTCCGCATGGTCTTTCGTTATATGTCGCGATACCATCCGCCTCTTTCCATCCGGGCGGAAAGATCGGACCTATCGATATATACTTCGTTGCAACTACCTATATATACACATAACGTGAAAAGAGTCAATATGTTAATCGTATACGTTAAATCTACGGCCGGAACATTCGCATCTACATGCCGCGCCGGTCCAGTTTTCTAATCGAAAACTGCAGATGAGCCAAGAGTGAGATGAATGTTTTAAACACGACATTGCGAAGGCAATGTCCCGCAAGCGTAGTGAAGTAGAACGATAAAAGTGCACCAAGAGAGAGAGAGAGAGAGAGAGAGAGGGGTGAAAGACGTCAGGTCCCTGTTAATAACCGTTATGGACGAGATGTATAGCGAGCTACATAATTACAGGTTTGGATACATTGCTTACTAGTCGGTGCACCCGAGCACGCCCTCTGTTCTCCTTCATTAAGACCGCCGTAGACGGTAGCCGCCTGTTACTCCTCCAGCAACATCAACCTTAGTCTTCCTTCTCGTTTCCTCAGATATTCCCGAGAGACTCACAAAGTCCTTCGTCCTTCGGTATCGACGGGTCTCGCATAGTAAGCGAAGAGGTGCAAAAATTGCGGAAACCGATCATTTTCTTATGCATTTTCACAATTAACGCTCCATGAACGAAGGTTCTTTTCTCCGTAGTGCGATGAACGAGGCAATTTATACCCTCTTCGAATGAAGATGTGTCATGGGATTTCTGTAATTGTTAAACGATAGCAATTTACGAAGGCAAAGATAGCGTGGTAAGGGAGGAAAGGAGAAGGAAGATTCCTAGGGCCGGAACTCGCCGCCGGTCGTGGACTAAAGGGCGACGTTTAGTTCCAGGGACGTGATGATACGAGACCGTCCAAGACCCGAAAAGGAAGCGGCTGCCTATTAATAAGAAACCCGCGTATCTCAACGTCGTTTTCCATGTGGATCGGATCGATTACCGATCTGGCCTGAGGAGGTTACGAATGGAACCAGCCATTCTCTCTCTCTCTCTCTCTCCCTCCGTCCGCACGATCCTCATTCCTACCCTTCTTATTCCCCCCCATTCGCGGGACTATCATTTGTTAAGCTGGACAACTTAGTCCCGTCATTACGAGCAATCACACTTGATTATTTTTGTCTACAGAGCTGTGCGCCACCCTATACATATTCTCTAGAGATGATCGGGGTCGAGCTCGAGAAAGAGAACAATGCGTGAGGGAGGGCAGGGAGAGCAAGAGAGGGAGGGATATCGCAACAAGAAGAGGAAGGAATCGCAGAGAGATCGGACGATTGAGCGTCCATTTCCGCTTGATTGCTAGGATGTGTGCCGGGAGAGCCAAAGGGTGATTTCGTGCGCATGCTCGCGCAAATTCAAATTGGGGAATTAGGCGTCGAAAATGATTCGGCAAAAGAATCGTCGATCGACGAAGAGACCGCTCGAGAGAGATGTGGGAGAACGATACTCTCGATATAAAAATCGCCGATGGGATGCCCGCGTCTACCGGGTGCGACCTTCGATCGTGGCCTCACTAATCATAACCCACCATGCACTGAAAGAAAAATATTCAGAGTTTTAATAAATATTTATTTTAATAGTACTTACTAAACATTTATAGTAATAAATATTTGCTCAATAAAATAATAATAATTAAATCAAATAAATGATTCTTGTTTTAAAAAAATATATTTTTATAAATATAATAAATATTTAGTTGGCACTATTCAAATAGATGATTTATTACAATTTAGTATATTTTTTTCAATATAAGTTCCTGCCCGGTTAAGAAATTTTATTTATCTATTTTTGATAATATTAGAGTGTTCAGCGTAACACGATTTCTCAGACACTTTCGACAGTTAAAAGAAAAACTTAAACTGTGAATATTCATCTGTTTTATACAGGCTATAACATGCGATAAAAAAATTAAAAAAAAATTTTATTTCTCAAAAAAAATCAAAGTCATCTTAAATTTTTTAAGTAGCATCATATAATTTTTTTCTATAATATAGGAATCTTCAAGACAAATTTCGATCAGTTTTCAACAAAGTCGAAATGTCTCACTTTTATCGATGTTTTATTGATTTTATTGATATTTAATATCAAATTTGTAACATTATTTGTAATAGCAGTACTTACAACCTCTGACTAGAACACAGAACATAAACACATACATACACACATGTACTTATATATATATATATATATTTAATAAAATATTTAATAAAATCAAAGAACATCAATAAAAGTGACATATTGACAGTGATTTAAATTCGTTTTAAAGACTCTTATAATATTACGGAAAAAAATTGTATGGAAACAATTTTTTAAATTTAAGATGATTTTAATTTCCTATGAAAAACATTTTTTTTTCAATTTTTTTGTCGTATGATATAACCTGTATAAAACAGAAAAATACTCATCTTTCAATCTTTTTTTTAATCGTCGAAAATATCTGAAAAATCGTGCGGATCGTTACGCTGAACACCCTATATACTTTACGAATGCGAGTACCTGTTATGTATTTGCTGTTCTAACATAAAGAAAATAAAGAGAGACCTTGTTTTTCAGCCTTTGTTGTACAGCCTTGGGTCAGAGGTATGTTTTAATAAACTACTTCTAATGAAATACCTTTGTAATATGCGGTGAGTCAACCAGCCAATATTCTTAACATGAAACTGAAGTAAACTTTTTAAAATATCTCATTAGTTATATATCATGTGTTTCAATATCTATTACGTTCTAACTTTGTATTTTCGACTTATTCCCATTAAAGACACTTCGTATTTCTGACTAACGTCGTAAAAATAAAAATAAATAGCGCACTTAAAGTCTGCTGTAAAAATAGAAATATGCAACACATGTAGATAAGGCTTACAATTAAACGGGATCACACTTAAACCAATTGACAGTAATTACACATGAAAAAAAAAATGATAACGGCAAAGATCCATTATACCAGTTAAGTAATCGAATGTAACGAGATAATTACAATGTTGCTTTAAATAAAGAATACAGCGAAGAAAGCACTCGCATACTTGGCTACGAACAAGGCATTAACTTTTACGCGCATGATAATCTCGTAATAGCGAGCCGACAAGCCTTATGCGTTACGATAAGTATGAAAAAAATGTCGGGGGACCCTAGCTCGCGATCAAACGTTCGCGAACGCGCGCGCACCCGGTTTCGCGTAATTATCACGTCGTTAAACATAATTAACGTTATCGGGCTGCGAGATACGCATAATGCAGGCGTCGTTCGAACGGGTCTTAAAGCGAATACGCACGTGTGAATTTTCGAACAAATCGCACGATACAGAAGAAATGTAAAGAATCCACGCGAGAAGAGCCGTTTAGATTCAACATTCAAATGTTAAAACTTTACACTTCACATGGTAGTTCCGTATTAAATTATTACATAAACCGATGAGCCGTAATAATTTCTGAGCGGAAGACGTCAATTATTTGAAATCCTTCCTCGAAAATAGATCGTGTGAATTCGGCTTTAGCGTGAAATGCAATAAACGCGAGTTAAATTCTTGATGTGAGAGCTTCGAAGAATTCTCGCGCTTTTTTTCGAGATCAGTAGGAGATAAGGTTGCTAGTAAATGCAGTAGTAATACCGTAGAATTCGCGAGATTATAGTGACCGTTCAATAATAATCAGCGAATTCGACTCTACTTTGCGAATACCTAGAATGAGAAACGCATTTATATATCAAAAATGTTATAGGAATCGAAGCGTTAAGATAATTCAATTAATTATCAAATATTATTCGAGTTGCACTTCGTGTAACATGGCTATTCAATTACGATGTAGATTACGTTTTACGGATTTACATTAATATGCAAAATAATCAACGAGAAAAATGATCAAAGAGACGAAACGCTGACTGGTTTTCGACGCAGCAGCTGAATCAAAAGGACTGTTCTTTTTCTACCCCAAGTTCTGAACTGGTGTACACAGATGGATAAGTCAGAGTGAGACAGCTACAGTTTGTTTCTCTCTAACTTATCGCACTAATTCAGAACTAGTCCGGAATTCTTCGAAAAGGAACAGATCTATAGAGAGTTGTCGAGTCGAAGACATTCCAAGAGCTGCAGCCGCCTGCGTTCCGAGGCCTAATGAGATCGTTCGTTAACAAACGAGAACACAAACGATTCTCCTTTTCGTTTCTCGTGGGCTCGGATCGAAAGTTACGTTACTTGCAGGAAGAAAAGCCGCACGTATCGCCTACGGGCACGAAATGAACTTATTAAAAATACAAATAAGCGTGACCGCGCGCCAGGCCCGAGCCAGCGATGCGACACGCATCGTGCGTAATGCGTATTATACGAGGTGGATAAAACATTGTCCTACCGTGGTGGCGGTTAACTTGCCGTGAAATTGGTAGGAGAGGAAAGTCGGACTTGACGGCGGCCGAATCCGCATCGTCATCATCGGTTCGTCTCCGTTGCGAGATAAACGCCCACTAACACAGGCGTGCGCGTGCACCTGAAGAATGCACTGAGAATGCATCTATGCAATGTGCCTATAAAGGATCCGACGTATCGGTCGCCCGCGTGTTTGTTCAGGATCCTCGCCGATCTCCCTTTTTAGAGCACGCTACTTGAAAGTCATATCGCGATCGCGACTTTTTGCGCTATTATGTTTTATTAGCTTTCGCTAAGACGAGCTGGGAACTCAATTCTCTCGAGCTATTAAGAATAATCGCGAGATTTTGCAACTTGTAAGAATCACAGTGCGACAAAAAATAAACGAGCACGAAGTTACATTAACTATTTCAGTGTTTTTTTTTTTTTGTTAATTAAGAATATTATTTTCGTATTTACATCTCAGGTATTAATTAGAAGGCGTTGCATAACAGTAAATCAGTGGATATCACTGCAGATTATCAGTCCTAAGTAAACACTGAGTAATCAGTGAAATTCAATTAAAAAAGAAAGTTTCAAGTATTATGTAATTAAAATATTTGCACGTCAATTCCAATACCGTATACACTTTAATTTATTTAATTTATATACTAAAGCAAGATTAATTAAATTAGAGTTCACGTTTTATTGATTGTTTAGTTGAATTTCACTAATTATCAGTAGCATACTTGGAACAGCTGGTAATTAATGATCCACTGATTCAGATTTAGAGAATAAGTAACTTAAATATAAATTGCCGTCTGGAAAAACTTAAATTTAAAGCGTTTAAAGTTTCATATTATCGATAGCTAACGTAATATTTTGTAATTTTGTTCATTAATTTCTTTTAACATGATACTGTTAAAAGTGATATAAGACTGTAATGTGGATACGCAAAAAGTAATGAAAAGGCTTTATCGGTCTAAACTGAAACTTAATACTTAAATAATAACAAACAATTATTTGTCTGAAAGGCATATACCACGAACACCAGATAACAGTGGCGATTATTTTAAATCTTTTATTAAATACATGGAATTAGAAATAAACGTTTCGGTCCCAATCGGACCATCTTCAGTATTAACAGTTATATTATAATTAATTAGCATTTTCCTATCCTACGCAACATAATTTTACAATTCAGTTAAGCCGTCATTCTTACTTATAAGTAAGAAAATGCTAATTAATTTATAATATAACTGTTAATACTGAAGATGGTCCGATTGGGACCGAAACGATTATTTTCAATTCCATGTATTTAATAAAAGATTTAAAATAATCGCCACTGTTATCTGGTATTCGTGATATATGCCTTTCAGACAAATAATTGTTTGTTGTTATTAGAACCACGATTTATTTATTTTTGAACTTAAATAATATTTCGGTATGAATGTATATACATATTTCGGTATGAATATATATACATATCGCAGTTCTATATATATAACTGCTCGTCAAAATCATTTTCATTCTTTAAACACAATCTTAATTCAAACTGGGATAGTAATGTTATAAAGTAACTATATAATAAGCCTCCTAAAAAGCTGTATATAATGAGGCTAATAAGCATCTTAAAAAGCTGTAAATAATTTATTGTAAAAAATAATACTGTTTTACATTAAGATTCAAAACTTATGAACGATTTGCAGGAAGAATGAAATTTAAAATTAGTAACTCAGAGTATGGGAATAAATCGAAACCGGATCTTTTATATTACAGGTACAATGTTTGCTTAAAGTACGCGATTGGTAGATTCAAACTTCCGCTCGGTAGTTTCCTTGAAAACTAGGAAAGGAACGTTCTGGGGGGAAACGAACGGTTATTATTTCCAAGATCTTTATTACGACAATCGAGAGCCTACCTGTAGGCCATTTCGACCATAATTTTCTTCCGCGTCTTTCCCTATGGTCGCAACGATGTCTGAAAACCTATGTTTATTTCCCATTCCTTGCCATGCCACATAAATTCTCTAATTTGTAAATGTGTATACTGCGAAAACTCGATGAACTCGAGAAACTCGAGAAACTCAATATTCTATGAAATTATGTAGTCCTAATCTTCCGTAAAATCCTAATCAAAGATTAGAAATTTATCTTGAATTTCGCTATTTCTGTGCAGTAGAATTTAACTTTTTAAATATGAAAATGTCTTAGAGTCTCTTAGAGAATTCTATTATTTGTAGAATGTTTGATTATTTCAGTGTCCTTTGGTAATAAATTCATGAATTACATACATTTATTTATAGTATGACATACTTCACTGAGATGAAGTGTTGAAAAAAATTATTTCCAAAAAAATATCGGTTTTGTAAACAATCTATTTAGATTTTGTGTTTATTATAATACAAAATATTGTACATAGTGCAAGGCACGATTTTTCCGGTAAAATTTTATGATTACAAGTAATTACAAAATGACAGAAAGAAAAAGTCAATATAAAATAAAATTTTATATATTTTTGTGTTCTCCGGTATATTTACGGTAAGATTAATTTAATTTTGGCTAATATTCTTTAATTGATGCTTAAGAAACAAACAACGTCAAGACTATACTTTCATCATAATATACGTTAAGTTGAAACGGGGGAAATTCTATTTTATTATCTCTTGCATAGAGTTGTTACAAATTTGACAGACTGTTTGCACTCGAATGGTGGGTCGTTTACGTGGACATTCGTTCAATTTGTCAGAAGCAGAAGAACCGCAAAGCGGATTCGGCGTCGCTTCCTGTCGCCTGCGCCGACCGCAACCGCTTCCCAAGAGCAATAAAGACCACAAATCCCGGTTTCTACGGAATTCCCGCTCTGGTTTCCGCGCCTTTCTGTCAGTCCTATTATTAAGGGACATCAAGGAAGTTAGAGAACTCGCGTGGGTGGCCTGCGCGCGAAACATCGAAAATTGAACCGCAACGGAAAATCGCTTGAGATATCCGCAAATATATAACGGCTTTCATAGAAAAAGACGCTTCCGGATAAAAAAAATTACTCTATATCGTTTCCTGAATAATATGAGCGGTTAAACATAAAGAAATTAGTAAGTCTTAAAATAAAACTTTTATCTAATAAATATATAGTATATTAAAATATGCTATTATTGTATATGTAGGTATATGTTATTTTATCATCTATTCATTAGTCAATCGTAATTAATGATAAATAGTTGAGAATATAAAAAGAACATATTTGAATGATTTTAATATCTTGCTCAGTTAATTACTCACACGAAAGGGACCCGACTGTCCCCCTCCGATTTTAATGAGCTTTTAGTATGTTATTCTTCAGACAAAAATAAGCGACACATATTTTTTTATATGTGCCCATACGCATTTTTAAGGGGAAAACACCCCTTGGAAAAGAATTGATTTTTCTATTTCGAAGCAAATATCGCCGGAACTGTAAGAGAAAGAAAAAAAATTTTTTAATGAAAATTGTTTTCTATCTCTTAGAGTTTTCTATCTCTGGCGATATTCGCTTCGAAAGAGAAAAACCGATATTTTTTTAAAGGGTGTTTTACCCCCTAAAAGTGCGTATGGGCACGTATAAAAAAATATCGTTTATTTTTGTCTGGAGAATAACATACTAAAAGCTCATTAAAATCGAACAACAGTTGGATTCCTTTTCTCAGTTAGTTTCTAAGAAAAAAAAGTTTAATATATATGAGAAGATATTAATTTTAGAAAATAAATATTACAGAAAAAGTTAAAACAAACTGATTGTATTATTTTTTTTATCTCAACATTCAGTTATGGAGATAGAAATTGAATTATGACATTTAAAAGTTTCAGAAAATTTTTCATAAGAATTTATATCAGTAATATAAAATTCTACAACTATTTTTATAACATACGATTTGTTACTAATCTAAAAAAAGCTCAAAAATTTATAACTAATCATATCGATCGCAAGACGTGTTTTTCTGTAAGTTTCATGAATATTCGTAGAGATTGGACTAGTAATTTGTTTAAAATGTTAAGTGTCGTTTGTGTTACGTTAATTCGTTACATAAATAATATTGCTAAAGAGCTACGTGAAACATATACACACACGCGGAAATGTCCGCTAACCGCTCTCGTCCGGTAAAGTCATCGATCGACTACGCGTGCCAGTCAGTCACGTGTTACGACTTACGTTGATTCGTGGAATTGAACGCCAGAATTAATTCGGTTTGCAAGTTGATAGCCGCGAGATAGGGATAGCGAGGGTGGAGGAAGAGAGAGAGAGGAAAAGAGAACTTAGTACGAGCGATTGGGCAATCAGTATCGAAGAAGAGAATCGAGAGGAGATTGTAGGCCGTAATTCATTCGAGACACGGGGCACAAACCGAAATGGAAGTCGTGGTTCAAACGATATCGTGTTTTACATCTGTTTGACATTTAATTGAGAAGTCTGGCGATAATGATTCAGTATCATATTTTTATGTTATTAACAAAATAATATTTAAGATATCTGATCAAGTACAGCAACAAAGTTTAGCGAAACTTATTTGAACGTGTCTTATTAAAAAGTGTTGGAAGAGAGAATCTGTTCTAAAATTTCTTTTATAAACTACAGATTGAGACTTAACCCTTACCGTACTAATATGGTTAACTAGTGACCCCGAGCGATTCCTGTTCGTGCAAGTTTCTTTAAGTCTTTCGGTAATTATAAATTATACTACATTTTATTATTTTCCAAAATAAAGAGTCAATATTTATTTTAGAAAGTTGAAAGTATGTTGGTGAATTTTTAGAGATTTTTAAAATTATTTTGAAGAGGTGAAAAAACGAAGAGATTTGAAGTGACTCTTGATGGTATGGATGAGGCACCAAATTGTAGATGGTACGGTAAGGGTTAAATTAAAAATTAAAATTCTCATAAAAATGAATTCAACTAAAAATTAATCAAAGAATAATTTATGCTTACTGAAAGGAAAGATAATTTTGTTATTCCTGTATGAAATCTCTAGTAAATTATAACTCTGCTATTGATATATTAACGCTGCCAGATTCAGAAGAATTATCATTCTTCTTTATTTATATTATCGAAGGATATTTTATACGTATGTGTTTCTATATAATTTTATATGCATAAATCATCTACCAATTTTTTCGAGAACTTCATAGAAAGAACGGTTGATCTAAAAATTTAACTATATAAACGCACAGTTCCAAAAATAATTTTGTTGGACCATAAAAATAACCATATAGGACACTCAAGCTAGAATGTCAAAACTTTTTGCAGCATTATTTACCCTGCATAATTATTCCAATAGTCTAACAAAATTATTTTTTCAGATCTGTATCTACATATTTAAATTTGTTAATATTTTAGCAAAACTTTTCCATGTATGCATGGTGCTATAACATTATTCGACATTATTCGAATTGCAGATCCACCGATTAACATCGCACCGAGCAATAAAGATCTTCTCCTTCCTTCAAGTTATCTTTAAACCGTCTTCAAATTACGTTTATCGCTACGTCGCATTCGCATTTGTATGAATAATGATATCTCCATTTACGAAGCGCGTTCGGTGCATCATCGAAGGGAGATGCAAATCAATGTATTATGCCCAACAACTGTTCGTGCGTTTTCCATCCAACGCATTATGTACGATGCGTGCCGATATCGTCTTCAGTTACGTTACGTCGAGAATATATCCCGGTTGCGGGTCTATCATGTACGGTTCGATCCCTATTACCTCTGGCACACCAGAGCTACGCCCATCAATTTGCATTTCCATTCGCGGGCTCAGTAACGTTATCGAGCCGGGCGTCGGCGTCGTCGGCGGGCCCGATGATCATCGTCGATCAAGCGGAATCGCATCTCGCGCCTCTAGAAACGTTTTGACCACAAGCGGACTGTTCTATCGGTTTGCTAAACGCCACATCGTGACTTTTGATCGTTCATACGTGTATCGTGCGTGCTTGCTGCATATTGCACGTGTGCGAATGTATCTGTATGTTGATACGCGACGGCAGGGTCGGGTTAGCCTCAGATATATATATATATATATGTATGTCCGCTATATTATTTTATATTATTCTCTATATCTCGGTTTCTATTTGCTCACGCTTTCTCGATTTACGAGTAAAATATGTAGCAATATTTTCAGTATATTGTTATTTTTTACGATGCACTTAAAGCTATCAATATTCATGGTAAATCAATGCCACACGTAAATTATTTTATGTACCGATATGATCCGAAATTTTTTTTACGTAATTATTTTAATTTTATTTGCGCCCCGCTAAAGTAACACTTTGTGCTAATTTTGTGTGGCACGAGTTAGCTTGAGTCGTTAGACTTGAATTCTTTAGCCGACCCTGCGGTGTAGCAGCATGTGCAGGTGTGCGGGCCGAGGTCCGATGAATGTCCGGGTGGGTGTGCATGAGTGCGAGAACGCGAGGAGAGTGTCGATCGATGTGTTTCGTTGCTGCGGGTCGCGCCATCGAGGCCGGGATAATAATCTGCGCTTGCGGTTTCGCTCGGCGATCCGAATCGCTCTCGCACGATGCCGGGCACTGGCGCATGATCTTGTTGGTTTAGGGATATTATCGATAATTTGACAATCGACCGCCAGATACAACGCCCCTCTCGCCACCATTAACCGCCGTGTATTGCCATTACGGGCAACACTCGAGAGTTGTACTCGGCACTTCCAACAGAACCACAACATTGGAGTGCAAATCAGCATTGTATAAAAGAGGCAGTATTAGTCTCGGCGGATACGAACCCACCCTCGATCTGTAAACGTTTGTATTGCATAAAGCCATGATATTTATCGTGTCGAAAAAATGCTGCTGGATGGAGAGAACAACGTTATTATCTGCATTTTCTATATCGCAAAATGCGGAACAATGAATATATAATGTAATAAAATTTGAAAATAGCAAAAGAAAAATAATTGTTGATTTTTAGATACCAGTTTATTTGTATAGGGAATTGTATGTTACTATATATGCTATATACAGAGTGTCTCAAAACTGACGATAAATATTTTAAACACAAATTGTAATAATTTAAGACGAAAAGTCTAATACAAAAATGCCAAGACTATATAGTTTTCAAATGGAAAGAGTTTGAAAATTACGAATAACAGAGTCAGAATTTCGCGTACTTAGGGATGACAAGATAATTAATGTGAAGGTGCTGAATTTTGTTATTTTCAAAGATATGCGCAAAATTTTAACTCTGTTGTTTGTAATTTTTAAACTCTGTTTATTTTTAAACTCTGATTTTTGTATTAAACTTTTCGTCTTAAAATGTTACAAAAAAAATCTGATTTTACAATTTATCGTCAGTTTTGGGATTCTCTTTATAATATGTATCATTAATGTAATATAAATTTTTCAGCGAAAATCTTTATGGGGTGTCCTTTTACATTTTTTAAAATCTATATAACATAGACGCAGAAATCATTATGCATGCTAGCTGTTATACACGAAATAACTACATACGAATAGAATTTAAGAAAAAAGGAATTCTAAAGTACGTTACGTTTTTAAGGGCTTGTTTAATTTTGTATCTTTCCCGATCTGTCGCGTGCATCCTTTTTCCCATCTTTTCATCGCTTCGCGATCGCCAATTTTGCCGCGGCACAAATGGAAATCGATAAAAACGGGAAGATCGGCAGGAAGCAGCTGCACAGCCGGTCGGGTTGTCGGACTTCTTCCTGTTAAACAAACAGGGAGCGAGCGTGGCCAGTTTCTTTGGGAAAAACCGCAGACTACTTCCCTCGACTCGTTAACGAGATCCTCGGTGCTCGATCATGCAAGCTCTCGCGCCAATTCCTCGGCTTCGACTTCTTCCCCGAAACTCGACCGCAGGTTTCGCGCCGCGAGACCGCGAAGAAAAACGAATCTGGCGTGGCGAGCCGCAAAAACGAACGGAACAAACGCTTAAGAACACACAATGAGATACGAAAAATAAATCAAAATGCACGAGATCACATTTGCTTTGCATTAAAGGGAGAATCATTTTCGGATCGTTTGTCGTGCAAAAAATTAATAACCCGTTTGAACCGCGTTGAAGTAACATGTGGCGACTGCAACACTTAACTCATTATGCGTTACAGATATTTTTACAGCCAATCTTTACACTTCTTGCCAATCTTATAAATTCACGGTTTATAAAAACTGTGTTATATTGACTAAAGATTTTTGTAACTTTTTAAAATAAATTGTATATAAAACGAAACGGTAAAAGTAACATATTACTACTACTTAACCCATTATGGATTATAGATACCTTAATTTTTACAATCCCGTTTCATGGCTTGATATGAAAACTATGTTCTTAACTTAACATTTTTATGACTTTAAAATAAATTTGTAAATTCACTAATGGCTCGCAAATTACAAACATAAAATATAAAGAGCATTCAGTCACGCGCAAGGTGTTTTTTGCGAATGTTATATATTTAAAATGCTTACGTTACAAATACAAATTATAGAAGTTTCGACCTATATCAAGCCATTTTCAGTATACAATATAAATAATATAAAAATAGTTTGCAGTCATAAGATTAAAAGAATTGAAATAAATATCTGACGATAAAACACATTATTTTTATTAATAAAAGTAGTTCTGTCTTGTGTAATCGCGTTCACTGAGAAAAATTTCCAAGCTTTATCCGTTCAAAAAGTAACAAACGGATATTTCCGATTGATTTTGATCGGATTTATAAAACTATCCGATCAAATTTTAAGACTATCCGATTAAATTTATCGGATAGTCCTAAAATTTGATCGGATAGTCTTATAAATCCGATCAAAATCAATCGGAAATATCTGTTCCTTTTTGAACGGACATTTTTCTCAGTATTCGTTTCACATAGAGAAGGATAATCTCAATATTGATGGAGAATAATAAGGATTGTTGTGACAAGCACAGAATCTGGAAATCTGGCGTTTCTCACAACTTTTCAATATAAAAGTCTTTCATTAAGATGAATAGAAGCAAGAATTTTCAATTTAAAAGGCTCTCATTAAGACAAATAGAATCAAAGATTTTTCGGCAACATACATAAGCGTAGAGTGTAATCCGAACAAAAATTTATTGTTAATTTATTCTTTTAATCTTATGACTAAGAATCATTGATCGTTTATTTATTTCAATTCTTTTAATCTTATAACTGCGAACTATTTTTATATTTATTATTTATATTGTATACCGAAGATGGCCTGATATAGGCCGAAACGTCTATAATTTGTATTCGTAACGTAAGAATTTTAAATATATAACATTCGCAAAAAACACCTTGCGCGTGGCTGAATACTCTTTATATTTTGTTTAAAAAAATATATATATACGTAAAACGGGGACAACGATAAGTAATAGTCCATAATTAACAAAAACAGTAGAAAGCTATTCTTTCAATTTTCTATATCTTAAGTAATTGTTTAGCTATTTAGTCATTTAGAAAAATTGAAAATACCTGGAGTTATACACTGTTAGAAATGTTCTTAAATTTCATTAACTTTTAAGTTACATAATTGAATTTAATTTGAATTTAATTTCATGACATTACATTAAATTTAATGTATTTGTAACTAAAAAGTATATTTATGTATATGTACATAAAATTTAATGTATTTTTCATGAAAATTTATGAAATTTAATGTACACGTTCATTACATTTAAGTAACTACACTGTAACTAAATTTTCAGTTAAATCATTCATTACTTTTAATTTCGTTCATAACCACCAGCTTCATTTACATGTAAAGGAAGCTTATGGTTACATTTCTAACAGTGTACGTTATTTACTACATGTTATTTATTCATTGTGTCCTTTTTTGTTTTTAACGTTTTTTAAAATATAAGGGAAACTTCATAAAAATGCCTATAAATTTTCCAGTATAATTTAATTTCCATTCCGTATAATATAAAATACCTTTGCAAAGTCGAGTACAGCTGCGATTCTTAAGTTTTTATTCGTAGTTATCACGATCGATGATAAAATTTCGTCGAGATCTTCCACCTTCCTGTGTAACTCACGTTTTCCAACGCAACTGGCGGATGGATACTAAGTATGATGTGGAAGCGTACGGTTATATGTTTCTTTTTCATGCGAGACCGCTACCTAGTCGACCGGAAGACGCAGGTTAAAACCTTCTTCCTTTCAATCTAGGCGGTGCAACCGGCAAGAAAGAAATCCAGGATATGCACTTAGGCGAGGCGGAAATGTGGCTTGTCTAATTTACGGAAACATTAAATCATCGAATGAAAGAACGCAATGAAGAAAAATTACTTTAAAGTGAGAAGACTTTATAAAACAAATGTAAGGGATAGTTAACAGTAATATCATTTAACGTTACTACTATGAAACGAGTGTCAACTTAGAATTTAAAAATTATACATTTTGCATGTATATTAGCTACGAGCAATGATAATATATACTGTCACTATATATTGGATGATTTTATAAGATCAGCTGATGCCTCATCATTTGTATATTTACATATTTTTGCATATCTCAGTGTAATTAGATAAATAATGAAAAATTAAATTAAGTAAAATTGATACTTATAATATACTAAAATATAATTAATTATTAAAATTCTAAATGAAAACAATATTTCTTACTTAAAATATAACTTCTATAATATTAATCATTTTTTAATAAATTGAAATCAAAGTGTTTGTCTTTTCTACCCACTTTCTTGGAATTTTTTCAATTCCACACATTCCCAAGGTACAAACAAATTTCGAAATGTTATTGTCGTCAAGCTCGCATTTTGTTAGACTCTTTCTTTAGTTCAGTTTTTCTTACTTCTAAAGTATCTTGTTTTATTTTTTTTTTTTATTTCATTCCCGAGTAAAATGCAGAAGAAGATACAGCAAGAATCCGGAAATTATCGAGACATCGTCTCATTGGCTTCGCGTCGAGACGTCGGCCGCGAAGATTAACCAATCAAACGGATGTTGCCATCACACAATAGCAGACTTAATGAGTGTTAGCCGGGTCGCTTATCGATCGTTCGAGCCGATCGATGATCCCCTTTCTTCCGCCACTTTCCACGTCATTCCCGGGGCTCCTTTAACTGCCCGATTTCTCTTCTCCCTTTTTCATCGCCTTCGCGGCACAATGCCTCCGCCGCCTGGTAGTACGATATCTATATCTTCGTCGGTCTCAGTCGGGCTCCCGAGAATCACAGTGGCCAAGGGAAAAAAGGGATTGGGGATCGATGATTGAGAAAGGAGAATAATGTTCCCGATGGCGCGTAACGAGTCCGGGGAACAATCACGATGGATCTTCGTGACATCAAAGACGTTCTCAAGAGCGAGTACAGAGTGGACCGACATGTAATGAAGTATAAAGATAGAACCAATAATATACGATAAGTAACAGAATATAACATTATCAATGAATAATAAAATAACGAACACAAGAAACGATCACAAAGATCGAAGTTGCACCAATTTTTGTCCTTTGATAAACGTTCTATCTATACAATTTTAACGTACATTGTACACGAGCTATTATCAATGGTGGTTTTAGAACCTCAAGGTTCTAAGGTTTTAAATTGCTAAATCTGAATCGGGGTGAATAATCACTGATATCAGTCTCAAGTGTACCACTGAATAATAAGTGAAATTCAACTGAAAAAGAAAGGGAGTTTGAGAATTATACAATTAAAATATTTGAATGTCAGAGTTTCAATATCATATGTATTGCACTAAAGCAAGATCAGCTAGATTAGAAATTCCAAGCAATTCATTGATTTTTTTAGTTGAATTCCACTTATTATTCAGTGAATGATTATCCAGTGACATACTTGGGACTGACATCAGTGATTATTAGATTTAGAAAGGAACAAAGCCGTACTTAATCACTCTGCGCTGCATATATTTGTGCGATTTTAATTACGCGTACCAATCACTGGGTACCGTTTGTTAAGAATCATAATTTTCTAAGAAACAAATAGTTACAGGCTCTAGCCTCGTTAACCGAACACGAGTGACCCTCGGGGTCAATAAATCCTCTATCGCTCGCTCGTGTATATATTTCGCTAAATTATGATCTTACCGGCGGTATTATAATAACGAATTGAAAGGGGGCGAGGTTCGCATGAGTTGGGTACCGAGTGCATAAAAAGCCTCATTTAATTAAGCACTAGCTCATAAAGGTCAGCGGGTATCGGCGAGCGCATACTATTATACGTAGCCGGAGGTCCTCGAATTAACTTTTACACCTCGAGAGCGGTGCGCACGATCGATTCCTGATCGACGACGTTACCAGGCCCAGCTGGCCCCCTGCCCTCCTCCCTCAATTGGGTCTCTTCGATCTCATCCAATGATTCGGCGTAATGGGGTAGCGCCGTAGGGAGTGTATAGCCACGGCTAATGACATCATCGTGACGCAATCGTTTTCCTTACCGATTGTCGTGCAGCGAGAGAAGAGAGAAAAGAGAGCGGCGGTGAGACAACATCGTGGTGAACGAGATCACAATGGACGGGCGACGCGGCTAGTTACTGATCATGATTTCTCGACCGATCGTCGATGGAATCAACAATCGTGAGACTCCAAATCCGGATTTCGAAGTAACGTACAATTCTAAGAATCGAAAAAGTGGGCGACTACCGTTTAGTCTATGAAATAATCATATCTCTCTCCCGTAAGATAAAAAGCTGGAATGAGGAAGGCGGGATATGGTAGCATTTAACGGTGTTCGATATAAACGACGAAGTTTTCCTCGGCTCGTAATTATGGTAAGGTTCGATGTACTGCAACTTCATCAGACGCGATGACCGCTTTTATCTCTATAACGACATGCATGTGTCTTATCACAGTCTTTTACCGCGTATAATTTAGTAAATGCGCAGTATTTTTGAAATAAGTATCAGTTAATTATGTCGTAGAGTTGTATCGAGAGGCATTGATGTAATTTCCTGTAATGTAATTTTCTCTATCACTGATGGTGCGTTTTCAATGACTATCGTGATATAAAAATCATCAAAGACAAAAGTAGAGTTTTTAACTTTAAGAAGAATGTTTTACGATCTATTTATTTTATAATATCTACATAATAATGTAACGTGTTTTCGAACTAAAAAAACTTTAGAACTCTTTCAACATCGACTAAGCATACGTATTTAAATAAAAATTCACAGTTTTAATTAATGATTTGATCTTTCTATTTGCGTTTAATATATAATGAGTAATCAGTGTGTCGAGAATCTGCGAAAATAATTTTACACGAGGAAATAATTCATGTAAAATATTAGAATAATCGATCCTTTTCCTTCCTCTATATAAATCTAATATAATAACATTTAAACGCAGGCTCGATGATTGCTCGCGCGCGCGTTAAATACAATAATTTCCTGAGCAGAGCATAGAATTAAGAAGCACCTGGCGCGCAGGATTAAGAAATTACGTAAATCCGGAGCGTAGAGAAAGCGGCGCTCAGTGCGGATGAAAAGCGATCGGTGAAATTACAGCTTCGGTATGCGTCACCCGCCTTAATTTACATGTTTGCTGGCGGTATACGTCACCGATAATTTATTGTTTACAACAAGCGATTGAGAGATAGCCGTGAGTGCGTAGCAGTCCTTGGAGCCGAACGGTTAGAAAATCGCGCGCGGGCGGGATCGAAAGTAGCGCGGGGATAATTATTTGTAGCCGCGGTTTAAGCGTATGTAATTTCGAGAGTCGGTAGCGGCAATCGATCATCGAGATCAGATACAGACGGGCCCCGGAGGATAAGCGACGGGGCCCCCGCGAATACGGCGGGGGGGGGGGAGAAAGGGGGGGATCGTAATTATCGAGACATGAACGGTCGATGATCCTCACGAGAGCTACTTATTTCGCCACATCATCGATATCGCCCGTACGCCTCTAATCGCTGATCGGTCATGCACGTTTAACGTTGCACTGCGTAACGACGAACAATGTTAACGCTGAAACGCTCGGGAGAGAAACGATCTGTACGATTTCAACTAACTATAATGATTATCAATTAAAATTACCGGCTACCAGAACGAAGAGGTATGTAAAGCAGGATCGTTTTGTACCTAGTCAAACGGGTCTGTTGAAAATAAAAATGAATTTTGTCAAATGCTTGCTACGAATTTTATCAACAAAGAGGCAGGAAGTTTGATGCGAATTCCGTTATATTTAATGTTAGTAAATTGGTGGTAAATATATAACGAAATTCACTGATAAAACATGACAGCAAATCGTCGATAAACTTGTGTAAAGCTTACTGACAATCTGACAGCAAATTCAAAAAATAGTTGTGGTAATTATAAAGTACAATTCTAAAATTTAAATACTTGCAACTAGTTTTAAAAATAATAAGAACTGAAGTAGTTTCGATAGTACTATACCATAAAAATATAGTATTCAGTACTACTTTAGTTCTTATTACTTTATAAAACTAGATGCAAGTACTTAAATTATTAGAGTTGTTAATTTAGTAGTTGTCAAAATTATATTTTTCTCTGAGTGTTGATGGTAAGAACAAACTAAAGCCAAAATCGATCAAACCTTTGCTTGGTATTTACTGACAATTTACTCTTACATTATACTGTTAGATATGAAAGGAGCAACGGTAATCCAATCCCTTCAGTTAAATAACATTTTATTTTTAACTTCTATGTGTGTCAAAATAGAAATTAATCTATTTCTGTGGTTAGTTTAAAGTAAACATCGTCCATATTAACGTTTGCATTTAGTAAATGATAAACTTGAGTCAAATTTAATGCATTTTCTTGAGTTAATTTGTTAAATTAACTCAACTGTTTTAGTCAAATTAACGGCATATTGGATAGGAATAGTGGCAAAATTCCACCTGTATAGGAATGATTAAAAATAACTCAAATTGGGTATAATTATGAATTTAACAGTATATCAGCAAGCTTTGTTGACAAAATACAAGCTTAACGCGGACACAGTTGATGCCAATTTGGTGAATTTTTTGAAAGAATTTGCCAGCAATTTGTGAATGTTTGCCAGGCAAATTGTGAACAGTTTGCTGACTGGGTAATTATCGCTCTGCACGCAGAAATATCTGTTTAGATGGAATCTCCTCGTCGGGCCAGGGTTCGCGAGATTCATTCTAAAATCTCGGGATCGCGGATAAAAAAATGAAGAAAAAAACTTGCCTGCACCTGGGAGGACTTGCGTATAGTGGCGGTGCTGCGTATACACTGCACGGCACGAGAACGAATTCCCGCTAACTGGATTTTCTGCGATAAATCAGCTTAACCGAGTGCGCGTTCGCCGGGCCGAGGCGTGGCTAATGAAGCATCCGCGAGCGAGCGGGACGTGTCGATGATCGGCAGTTTCGACGGCGGCCCGAGTTTCTCACCGACTCTTCTTCCTTCCTTCCCCCGGTTTCCTTGCCGAAGCACCGCGTTAACGGATCCACACGAACGTGGCAGGCTCGTTTATAACTCTCTGCCTCTTTCGCATGGTGAAAAAAAAATCGCAGTGCGGCCCGCGTCCGTATCGTTTATCAATCGGTACGGCCGCGCCGTCGGGCCCCGTCGAGCCCCGTCGCTCGTTACCGTCGAGGAATTTCTGTACTTAAACCAACGCTCGCCAATTTAGTACATTGTCGATCTATCCGATTTCTTGCCGAGAACGAGGGATGCGCAGAGAAAGAGAGCATCCGACGTTGCATTCTCCCCGTCTTCTTCCGCTCCAGATAGGAGAATGATGTAATGGACATTCCGGTACACGCGATGAATTCCTGTAATTTTTATCGAGCTACTTATCAATGTGGTATACGTACGGATTACCGCGTGTTGGTCCAGAGAAGGTACAACGTTTACAGATCATTAAGACTATTTAATAAAGTGTCGATCGTGAAGATGAATAGTATTCTCAATAAAACTACCTTACTTTTCGTTCGGATTGTTTGCTAATACAAAGACTTTTGCGTGAACTTTTATGTGTTTAAACTCCCTGTGCTCCAGTTTCTTATTTCGGCTCCTTTACACCCTTAAGATATATAAATTTATACTTTCTAAATTCTTCATGGAATAAAATCTCATTCTAAAAGAGTGAAAATTCAATCAGTCTTGAAAAAGAGTGGTTCGATTTTCTTTATCGATAATATTTATGAGTGAGATTTCAGAGTAATAATTCACTCTAAGGCCTTTTTTCACAATATATGATTATCTAAAAACTACAGAAAATTATCAAGAAATTTATAAATATATTTCATTGATAAATTTCTTTGTAATCTCTAATTTTTAGGTGATAATATATATTGTGAAAATGGACCTAAGTATATATTTGTGTATATCATTATATACAAAGTAAAGATCTTCTAATCAGAGTGGCCATGAAATAGCTACCTGATGATATATTGGTCCGAAATTTTTTGTCAAATTTGTTTGTCTGTAAAGCGAGATAGCATATATCTTTGAATATATCTCTTTTGTCTCGTATCACTACAGAGTAAGATAAAACATGTCTTTGTGTTTGATGATTTTAACGGAAAATGTTGAACTTCTGGTTATAGTCAAACTTTGACTAGATGGTCTTCAATACAAAATATTTACTTTGTATTGTATTATGTTATCTCCTAACAAGTTCTTCGATAATTAACTTTCCGGAGTTGACGGTAAACATTGCAGATGCTGAGTTCGTAAGATTCATTTAATTTATATTTATTAAACGGCACTAATTAAATTTAAACAAATGATAACTCATATACAAAAGAAAAAATACATGACTCGCGTCCATATTATCTCTATAATGAGAGAAAATGTATTAAATTTTAATAAATAATTGTTCGAACAGTATCAATGTAACATTTATTTTCGTAAAATAAATATTTGTTAAATAGAAGAGAATATAACAAATCAAATTACTAATTCTTATATCAAATAAATATAATATATATATATATATTTACATTTAGTAAATATTCAACTGGTACTATTCAATTACATATTTATTAAAATTTAGTACATTTTTCTCTTTGTGTAAGTATATTTTAACAAAAATAATTCAAATTTTCGGATATGACAAAAAAATTAAATTAATATTTTGATAAAGACATCATAACTTTGATTATAACTAAGTTTTATGATAAAATAGATCCAATAAATTCATCATCACCTCCGGAGGGTTAAAAATCATAATTCTTTCTAACTAAAAGTACGTACAAATTATTTATTTTGAATATATTGCAAAGCATTACTTAAGTCTTTGATTTGTAAGAAATCTTATTTCAACAGTAATTTAATTTGAGATTAAATCGCTGAGATATCTGATATCGATAAATGATATTGAAAAGTCGTATGACAAATGACGTTATATAGATAACACACTCAGTTGTTTTATAAAATGACTTAAACGTTACTGGCTAGCTCAAGAAGCGATTACACAAATGTATCTTATCTTTAACAGTCCTATCTGCAGAACGAATATACATTGCACAGACAATTCAGTAGCTCGTAAAATCTCATCTCCTTTATCGTGTCATATTATTCTAATCTCCTTCTTTACTTCCATGTCCACGAGCATTCTTATCACGTCTAACATGGTTACCAGCGCGATCGCTATCGCTCATAAAATCGCGAGAACCACCTCGCTTGTCGAGGCACCTGAGTTGCCATTTTAAGCAACCGATGTTGTTCCACCCTTCGCCCTGCATCTCCCCTTCACGCGCAATTGCGGCAATTGCGCGCTGATACTCTGTATATCCTCTGTGGAATCATATCACTGTGCCTCTCATCCATCAGTCTCTCTCTCTCTCTCTCTTATTCTGCTCCTTGCCGGGTCTCTCATCATCTTCCACGGTAAAAGAAGCGGAGAGAACGCGAAACCGTTTTGGATTGGCGGTTTTACCGGACTCCTCCATTGGCGGGCGTTCCGTGTTCGAGGCGGACCGACCGACGAGGGCGGATCCCCGGCCTCGAGCGGAGAAGCCGGACACGACCAAGCCGTCTCCACCAAGACGGCAACAGCCGCGCGCACCATTCGAAAGTACTCTCGGTGGGGAAAGGAATTGCCTCTCGTAGCTCTTCCGTCCCGGCCGGTGGAAACGGCCCCACACACCGGTTCGCGCAGCCGCGGCGTACGCCTCTCGCTCGTTCCCGGCCTAAGAAACGACGACGCGACGCGACGCGACGCGGCGCGAACGAACGAGACCGCGATTTTTCTTCTTATTTCTCTCCTCCGGCATATCTCTCCCTCTCCCCCTGCCTCTCGTCCCTTCTCCCTCTCCCCGGCCCTTCTTCGTTTCGGTATACGCGTACGGGGTACACGAGGGTGGGAACCGATCGGCTACGCGGGTGATCCCTCGTTGAACGGACGTGAGGAGCAGATAAGGTGCGAGAGGTGTCAGGGGAATCCCGCGGGAGCAAGCCCGGAGCCGAAAGGCGGAGTTTTGGAGGAGAACGAGGAGACATCACTCGAAGTAAACCTGTCGACGCACCAAGGTCAGTTTCCCGACGTTCAGGATACGATGAAACGAGAATGATTTGAGTGCTGGGCAAGTGATTTTTTTTTTTTTTTTTTACGAAATATGTGGTCGGATATAATGTGCGTCTGACATATCGCTTCGAAATTCTCGAAATGACACTTTGCCTCGCTTCCAAGCCTTTCACGTGTAACTTTTTGATCGAGAAGTGTAAGTAATATTGATATGGAATGTACTTGTCACAAATGTTTTATTATTACTGCTCGCCTCATTAATCAATGTATCGAAATGAATTTTCCTAGTTCGAGTGTTTCACGTGATGAGAAATAGGTCGTGTAATTAAGGTTGGCTTCCTTAGAGTGTAAAATATTTCTTTCGTATAATCGTGGATTATTATAAGGATGATACGTTCTAACTTTTACGGTTATTTTCATATTTTTCATAAAATTCATGTCGCTAACGATATTAAAAATGTTAAACTACTTTCGAACGAAAATGATTACAACTAATTACTCTAAACGAACAAATATATTGCAATCTTCAATTTAATTTTCAACGTAGGTGCATGTACGTAAGCATTTCCGCTCAAAACAGAGTTTTATGCGTAATTATCCGCGTAATTGAAAGCCAACAGACAAATACGTCTCTTATTTTATGTAAATATGTCTTTTACATACTTTCAACTTTCTCCTTTCCATGAATCATTCTTTGTGTCAAAGGCAAAATTACGTTGAAGATAAAGGCAACCGTTAGACACTGCCTAACCTCTGACACTTTTTTTTATCTCATGGAAAGAAAGCAGCTTTTCGAAAGTGTAAAAAAAAATCTTTTCGATGCAACGTAAAATACAAAGCAAAAATACATATAAATACCTTTCCCACGATACGGTATACTTTCTTCGTGTTTCGTGAATGAACATGTAGCGGCTTCAAACGCCGATCATCGCGATCAGAATAGACCTATCGTCATGTAGCCGATTACCAATGCTAACAATGTTGAAAGGGTTAAACGACTTTGACGATGCGTAAGCGATTCGATCGCTATACGCGTTTGTGCGTGCGTGACGCGTCAGCGTTGATGAACGACCCGATCCCAGAGATACAACCCTATTACGTCTCTATAAAGGCGAAGGCCTGGACGGCGTGGAAGGAGCGCGACGTCGACGTTATTACATAGTTACGTACGGGATCGAGCGTCGGAAGTTTTCATCGATAAAAACTCGATTAATCATCGCGTTCCCCGCGACAAACGCCTCCTCGCCTCGCCGCCGCGACTCGAGCTCGACTCGCGAAGGAGGAGAAACAAAGAGGTCGAGGGAACCACTTTGTTGCGCTGATCGAAGCAACAAACGCGACGAGAGTCCGGCATTCACGTCCCGCTGATTTACGATCCGGCCGCGCGATTATTCGGGATTTCTTGCCTGCAATAAACGTCCGTCACGTCGCGGCGGCGGCAGCGGGTTTAATTTGACTGCGTTTATAACAAGGTATCGCGCGTAATGGAGCACTAGCCCGCCGACAGGCTCCATTACAATCAGGACTTTCCTTCCGGGCCTGAGGGCAGGCTCTCCCGCCTTAATTGGATTTTATTTGCTTAACCCTCGCTCTCGCGCGGCTCGCAGACGTCTCCGTCGTCGACGGCGACGGCGACGTCGGATTCAACGACTCCGACTTGCCGTCGTTGCCTCCAGGAAGAGTCTTCTTTTCTTTCTCTCTCTCTCTCTCTCCTCCGATGCTTCTCATTTGCATATAAATAATCATAATGACCCAGCTGCCACAGTCGGCAGAATGTCGGAATAATAGCGTTGTAATAGCGATCGAGTGAGGCAGTTTGAATCGGTCCACGAGCGTTTAAGTACGATTAAACTCAATTTTCATGTACGTGTACTTGATTAGAAATGTGTTTGATATGAAGGATTTATAAAGTTACCGTTTCCCATAGCTCTTATGAAAACGTACAAATACGTGACTGATGATGATAAATGGCTTAAAGGGCCGTTCTGGGTGGGCTAAATACGTAAAGAAATCTCAGCATTAGTTGTATCTTGTGTTATTACGTCACCGACGTTGATTTAATCACATAATTGCAGTCAGAAGAAAGGACGATAACCTTGAGCAATATCTTTGTATTACATTAATAAGTTTTATTAAAGAACTTCGCACTATAACTAAATATATGGAATATTGAGAAATAAATTAATTTTTTCACATAATATAGTTTATTATGTGGTAAACAGAAAAAGTCATAGACACAAGATTTAATAATGGATATAGTTTTTAAGCTATGGTATATCAAAAGTACTTTGAGAGCACAAGTTTTATATTTTTGATAAAACTTGTCATAACTTAAACACTATTCATTATTGAGTCTTGTGTCTATGATATATTTGTTTTGTTCAATATATTATACGTAACATTATATGTGAATTAAAACTAAATTCTGTACAAGATTTTAAGTGTGCTAATTGCGCAAATTAAATTAAATGAACAAAGACTTTTAATGTAAAAAAAGTAATATAAATACTCGAAAGGGCATATAAGAGTCAGTCATAAAAGTCGTAAAATAATGAAAAATCAAGGTGTAAAAAATATATTATACTCTGTAATTAAATTTAAGCAATATAATCCATAATATATTGTATATAATGTGAAAATTAACTCACACAATTTAGCGGGACTCAATTTTCTATAATTAGTGCGCGATTCTTTGTAATTTTGCGTTCAATTTTGTCTTTTTATCCAAAAAGAATAGAATAATTTAGTAGCTTCAATTGAGTGCGTTGAATCGCGTCTGCAGTTACGTTTCCTGGAATCAGCCTTCGCGTCAGAAATAAATTTTCCGCGAGGTGCATCCCACGTCAGCGTTCGGCGTACGACGTTTCATTACGAGGGAGTAATTAGAGAATTGTGCCGAACGCCGCGCGCGGAACGCGCTCGCCGCGACTTAATTAATTTCGCGGGAGAAATGAGGAACAATTTGCGATTATGCTGCACACCGCGCGTACGTGATGTTTAATCACGTACGGATAATTAAACAATTATTCGTAACCTTAGATGGTAATCGGCGCAACTTAATTACGCATGAGGAGGCGGTATATCGCGCCGCGGTATGCTACACGACTATACGAGATCATGCCATGCGAATACAAGATTTAATCGAGAGGAAATAATCACAAAATTACCTTCCGCAACAGTGAATTTAGGACGGGCATTCAATACGGCGTAATTGCTTTTGTACAAGTAATTCTTTGGATCCCGTCCGTAATGCCGTATTCGTATCTTGGCTTGCTTTGCAATTTAGATGGATATTATTTGTTAAAGAACTACGCGAACATAATAGACTGATTAGATCTCCCCAACTGCATTTCTCTAAATTCTCTCTAACTGCATTTCTTCGTGACTGTACTTAAAGCTTAATGAAAGATATCTGATATTTGTTTTTATTTTTTAACATGGTATGTGGGTGGACATGTAAATGTAGCAGATATATGAACTCTTTATTGTTTAACGAACATTTATAAAAATAGCAAACTCGTTGCTATTACGTATACCTGTTTATCTACCGTTTTTTTTCCATTTGTAGTTTCCTCTGGCCTGATTTAGAATGTATTGTAATTTGTATGTAAGACGCGTTTCTCATTTTATTGTTTCCTAAGACTGTAAGTAATTTAATTAACGGTTTATTAACAATTTGATCCGTCATTAAAAGGGTGCCAATTATTTCTTCCCGATGCAGCATTTAATTGAAAAATCCTCAACAAACACGCGTATGCGAATCACTTAGTTACTCATGAGGAATCGCAACATATAGCTGCCGACGGCAGTCAATCTACGGACTAACGCTTTTACCGTCGGCAACAGAGTAGAAAATTGCGGATCCATATAAGTAACGATGTAAATAACGATATAATCACGTATAGCTAGAAGTAACATTTTTCTGGCGCTACATTCATCGATTCTACAACAAAGGCTAAGCCGCAAGTATACATAACAGTATGATAAAAGATAAACTACAGTTATAACAATGCCTGAAAAGAACAGGTACGAAAGTTGCACTAAGAACTAAGCTAAAAAAAAATCCGCTAATAAATCTCAATCTTTCCGACGTTACTTTCGTTCCTTACAATGATTTAACACGTTATCGCTTTTACAGAGGCCTTTCTTTTGTCGTCCCTCCGTCTGCGTCGCCAGGAAAAGCAGCGTATTAGTTGCGATGGTAAAGTAATCGCGCGTTTTGCACGGTTAGCTTACGTTCGCCTTGGTGACTCTGGTCGCGCTGCGAATCACCGGCTAATGACAGTAAGTCGATAATTACCCGGACGAGTCGTGTTCTTCTACAACAAATAAGATCGACATAGAGACGCGCGCTAGGTGCGGAAAGAGGAAGGACAAAGGCGGGGACGACACTCTTAATTGCAACTCAATAAGCGTTAATGATAGCGAGCGCCAATTACTCGGAGGACGGATGTCCAGGTAGACGATAAAACAAACATGGGAACGCTCTCCTTTTCGCCGTAGGAAAAATCTGATTACGTTGATCAATGCAATGTAAATCTTCCGGACTGTGAGTCGAGTATCGACGTTCTTTTCGCAGGCTCTTCCTAATTCTACAATGTAACGAGACATATCAGACATCTAACTGAATTCATTCTCTTAAGACGCTTTGAGATAGACGTTCAGATATCAAAGTAATTAGATCTATGTACGAAAGAACGGTTTTGTTGAAATGTCTCAAAATTTAGCTAAATACAAATCCAAAAATAATTTTATTGGACTAAAATAATTATGGAGGACACTCAAATTAGTTGCTAAAATTTGTACAGCATTGCTTATATTTGAAGTTATTCCTAGACAATTATTTTGATGATTTAACAAAATTATTTTCAATTGATATTCTAGCAAAATCATTCGTGTACACGGAAAAACGATTATGTTTGCCAAAAGTCACTCGTTAATACATTTATTGGATATAAGAACTATAGTACGATTGTGATAATCGTAAGATTGGCATATCTTAATGGTTATGGCTGTAAAGATATGCCTATCTTACGGTTATCACAATCATATATATTGATGGGCGAAAATTATCATTATTTCCGGTATTTTTTCTGCGTACGCTAAAAGAAAAGATTGGCTGCTGCAGCAAATTAGATGGTAAAATATGGCATAGCATTTTTAAATGGTTGCAACAGTCAATTTTTGGATGCTACAGCCAATTAAAAATGCTATGCCATATTTAACCATCTAATTTGTTGCAGAAACCAATCTTTTCTTTCAGTGTAGGAATAGAAATAACACACACATGCAAATGAAAATTTTTGATAAAATTATTATCATTTTTGAACTGATTTTTTAATTAATATTTTTAAAATAATTATTATCTACTTTTATACCGTACACGTTTAAAGAAGATTGTAGAGCTCAATTCCGACTTTCGATTCTTTCTTTTCTTCTCGAGAACTAAAAGAGGTTCGTCTCCGAATATACAAACGCGAGATGTTTCGTGGAGTTAGAGCTTCCGCGCAAGGATTAACATTGCAAATAAGAGGGTCTCCGATAAAGTCGGAGAGTGGTCCACCGAGCATCGGGTAAAGACCGAGAGAAATAATTGGGCTGCGGCTTTTTTCGCGGGATCAGCTCTTCGCCCTTCGGTGAGATTATGAGTAATGCGTTCTTCGCCACGTCCTCCGCGCCGAAGTCGTGCTTTCTTTCTTCCCTCCTCGCGCGAGCCATCTCGCCTCATCCTCGTTTACCGCTCGTTCCTTCCTGCACGCTGATAGAGACCGGCTCTCTCTCTTCGTTCTCGATCGTCCCATTAGCGTAATGGCTCTCGCGGTATAGTCTTTGCATTTAACCCACCCGAATTCTCCTCCGTCTCTTGTTACAAAGCGCCAGGAACATTATTCTCGTATTCGAAGCACTCTTGTTTGCACAAATCACGTCCAGAGTCGTTTATTACTTCACTACTTTGTACGTCTTGTATACTTGCACGTCCATATTTTTTTATGCGCTATTCAACCTGCTTTAAATATACATCTTTATATGATTTGTAATCTAATAAATATTATTCAACTCATAATCACATAATCTTCTTCAAAAGCCGATTACATAATTCTGATGAACTTTTCCACTTTTTTTCAGGATTCGTTATGTAAAATCTCATTAAATGAAAGTTTAAAATATATTCGGTTTGCATAAAAAAATGACACAATCGTGATTTTGGCAAATATGGATGAAAAAATTCGTCTTTCTATGGTATAAATAAAAAGCAATTATAAGATTTAATATCGAATTTTAGTACACTGCTTGTCCTCGCATATTTCTATCAATGTGACGAGATCAAAATGAGTTCCGCTGTTTAGAACATGATCGAAACGGTGCGCAGCAATTTCGAGCAAATCTCATCTAAATTGGTTTTTAATTGAGATAATTAACGCGCCGAACACATGTTGCTGACATAACGAGCATATTACAATAATAATGATTACATAATACGTATGACGTAATGCCATCACATCACGCTTCAACCTCTAATATTAATCTTCTTGTCTCATCGCAATATATCTGTGCTGAAGCTTTATAACAAAAGACTTTGTTAGATAATATATAATCAAAAATAAAAATGTAAGATTCTGACTGCTATCCCAAACAAATTAGTGAGAATCACTAATAGAGGCATAATAAAATTGACATGTTTCTGAATGAAAAATAATATTAAAAATAATTCATATGTGTTTGCATTTAGGAAGTTTCGTTCAAATAAAATTTACTAAAAACTTTAGTCATCAAAAAATTGAAATGGCGTTTTCCGGGAAATAATATTTATCTCCTTTATTATCAATAATCTCCTCTAACATTATATTTGAAAGAAAAACGCTTATTTTATGCACGAATAAGAAAATCAAATTCTCATAGTTACTGCAAGAATTGAAAAAAAAAGGCTATTAAACGTAACAAAAATTACGCGTGTTTTTCTCTCGAGAAAATATGATTTGTACGTGACCGAATTTTCTTCCTCTCGTTCGAAAGTTGAGAGTCGGCGTGAAAATTCGCGCTACTTCTACGAATGACTGTACCGCTTAGCCGTAGTGCTTGGTATAAGTTCTGATAGGGAGGGCAGGTTTTAATAAGAGAAGGATTGAGAGCTCGACCGTGCCTGCACTACCACGAACCGGTGGGCTCTGTCCCTCTCGCAGGACGCCGAGATAGCAACAATAAATAACTTGTCCCCGTGCCGGCTAAAAGCATCCTACCGATCCTCCCGGTGACCGCCGCCGCGTTGCTTTAAACCGACGACAGTGAACTCTCGATTTTGAATGCCAGTCATGGGCGTTTCGACTGGAAAGATGCACTTGCAACCCTATGCTTAAAGAGGAGTTCAGAATTTCCAGAGTGTCCCATAATTTGAAAAAAAAAGTACGCGATTATTTTTAATACGTCCTAATATAATTTTAATTATTAAATTCATTTATAGAAATATAATTTAATTATAATAAATGAAATTTTTACAGCAATTGTAATTAGAGAATGTAACTCTTTCTTATTTGTACATATGTAATAAGACCAAAGAGATTTCTTCTTCTCTGATGTAAGCCATACATTTTTTATATATGTTAAGTAAATTATTAGCATAGATGATGTTTCAGCGAAGAGACATATCAGAACGCTTCGTACAATGTTGAATTCGTAATGTCAAATTATATCCAGTCCAAGTTATTTTTAATTATTTCTATAAGTCGCACTGCTTCCTCTAAATATAATAATTTAATTAAAACAATGGAGTTAACCAATTTAAAAAACTCAAGAAAATGTATTAAATTTGACTCAAATTTAGTTTATTATTTACTAAATGTATACATTAATATCAATGTTGTTTACTTTGAAACTGTCCACAGAAATAAATTTACATTTTGACACACATGAAAATTAAAAATAACAAAATGTTATTTGACTTAACCCATTGTGGTCACACTGGGGTCAAAATGATCCTAGAGCGTATTTAATTTTTTTTACTTCATAGAACAAATGCATTACGGAATTTTAAAAAAATGTGAACACAAAGGGTTAAGAGGTTGGATTACCGTTGCTTCTTTTAATACCTAACAGTATTCTATTTGCGAAACTATTTTTTAGATACATTTAATTAATACACTGAAAAAAAAGATTGGTTGCTGCAACAATTTAAATAGTAAAATATGGCATAACGTTTTTAATCGGCTACAGCAACCATATAAAAATGCTATGCCATATTTTATTATCTGAATTGTTGCAGCAACCAATCTTTTTTTTCAGTGTATTAAAAGTTAAATACCAGATAGTAGATGTGTTCAACGTCAATACTTTTAAAAAATTACAAGCAATTCTTATCAATATCTTACGCTCGTTCACATCTTATCCGCAACGTGACGTCGAACACTCGTGTTCGGATTATTCGCACTCATCGACCTTGACTTTGATTTTTCGTCGCGCAAGAAATACTCTCGCGGCCTTGTCAGTAAACATTACGCTTGGATAATTTTAATAATTCACGTCCTTCGTGGAATACCTTACCTTCGTTGTCGCGGGTTTTGGCATGATGCGATTTTTCGCAAAGCAATTCTTCTCACGAGACGCGAAACTCGGTACATTTCCGTTATTGAACGAAAGTTTCTCTTCGCAGATAGATTCCCATAGATGAATGCAGGGATCTTCATGATTGCATCCAATCGTATGTGTGCATGTAAAAGATATATTACGAAAAGTAATTCCATTGAAATTGTAATGCATTAAGGATTATCGACTCTCCGGTATTTTCTCAAATGAAAGAACCGGTCAATGAAAATTTAGAGGAACTCGCCTATTTTATTCGCCTATTATTAAAGCGGACATCCGCGTCAGATTTATTCCGCTGCCGCTGCCGCGCGGGGTATTCCCCGTGCGGTCGCTCGTGTACGTGTAATTACACGAGGTTGCCGCACCGCCGCATTATCGTCACTCGTAATCGCAGGGGATAAGCGGTAATGGCGATTATGAACGGATCCTCTATTGACGAGGCGCATCACAGTCGATTCCCGCATGCCGCCGCACTTCGTCCTCCGCGCAATCCGCGCATCGCAATTTCTCGCGCGGTACACTTCACCGTTTCACGATCTGCGAAACCCGCAGCTGTAATACGTGCCAATACGCGTCTATGCGTCGGTGTAAGGTGCGCATTATCGGCTGGAACTGAGCGGAAATCACGCTCGCACCGCGCCCCGCTTTCTCCGCGCCGCATCCATCGTAGCGAATATCGGAGGAAATTGTTATCGAAGGTAAAAACACCAGAGTGAAGTTTAGTTCTCGCGTGGTTCTGCGCATGTGAGTTAAAACTTACGATATTGCATACTGATGTGTGCAATAAAGTAGCTGCGGATCCGGATAAATAGCTTTTTAACCGCCTCAGATCGCGCCTGCATTCGTACATCAAGATTCTCGTGCTGTTTCTCACATACAGATTCTATCATCCGCATATGTTAGACGAAAGAAATCGTATCTGATAAAATCTGATAAGTGGATTAAAGAATGAATCTAAAAACTGTAATGAACTCGACGGAACGTAGTTACGTGAAGATAAATTATGTGAACGGATCGTGTTATTATCGATCTTCTATTATTGTTTTGTATGATTCTACTAATTTATTTTTAATATTACTATTTTTGCCAAAAATTAATCGCACAAAAATATTTTTATTTGGTTTCACTTAAAATCTATTCTACAATTATTGCGTAAGTTGTTGTAGAAGTGATTGTAGTTGTAAGAATTGATCAATCACAATCAAATATTCTCATACTCGTGATTTGTCAATTTTACAACTACAATTACTTACAACTACGGTTACGAAATTGTAGAATAGGTTTTAGAGTTAAAAACGTGTTCGTTTCAAAATACAAGTGTTTGACGCAAAGCATAATCGAAAATTGACGCAACGGCTAATGAACTATCGTAGCCAGTGTCGCAACGGCTCTTCGAAAATCTTATACAAGACGATTCGCGACGCGTATCAAATTATTGGCGGTAATTAATTGAATGAGGAAACGCGCACATCGCGCGCATGTACTCACAACGCAATCGCGGACGCGTTATCTCAAGCGTTTTATTCGTGGTTAATCTACCGTTTCCGTCATTTCGAAATCTTGTTCTCTCTAGAGTCGCTCGATCGTGTCGCGACTCTCTCACGCCATACGCAATTATTTGTGGTAACGCAAAAACGAGCGTTGCAAATCTCTTTAATTATCCGCAGGGCTGCTCATTCCAGGACTTAATGACGGCAACGATCGACACAAAAAGAACGATCGCGCGTACGAAAAATCCGTATCTGCGGAAAAACGCCGCGACATATCGATTTGTCGAGGCAATGCCAACATAACGGATAATCTTTTATTATATTTTACAAGCAAATAAAGTAAACGCGAAGGATAAACGCTGGCTGGGTAAACTGAATCATAATAAAACGGACCGTCTCACGGTGTGTTAAATCAAAATCTTATACGATCTCGTTTATATCTTTACTTTATCGAGAATAATATCTTCTTTCGTTTAAAATCAAGCAATGTATAATTTTAATCCTTAAGTGCTACACCGAGAAAAACAAGTTAACTTGACTAAATGCATTCAGTTCGTAGTGATATGATTCGTTCAAGTATTTATACATTTAGGTTTAAATATACGTGAGTCATATCAATAAAATCTTGTAATTTAAAACATGTTATTTGTTTGAATTAACAAATACTTGCTCGACATCCCATGACCGTTGCATTTAGTTAAATTAATTAATTTTTTTTAAAATAGAGAAGCAACCTTTTCTCTCAGTATACATTACAGAAACAACATACTTGAGAGCATACCCAATTCACTTGCTTACTTTTCTAAAAATAAAAATATAGCGTAAAATTGTTTTCAATTGAAACGCCAGACATTAAAGAATGTAACTAAGCAAATGTACATATCATTATTAAATAAAAAAGTTGTAAGTAATAGAAAAAGGAATGGAAAAGCATTAGAAAAAAGTCGGGTACGCCATACCCAAAAAAGCGTTTAAAGATTTACAATTCAATCGCAAATTAAATTTTATTGAAGTTTCATTTATATAATTTAGAAATAACGCTATCATTACCTATAAAACCATTCTGCGGTTATTGAGACATAAAGAGTTTCAATTTTTACAAGTGAAGAATGAAAATCTGATGCGATCCGCGAGGAGAAAGCGGCGCGGGATGAAAGACTCGAAATAAAATAATCTAATGAGGGTTGTAAAATTTTTACAGCTTCCGCCCTATTATTTGCGTAGATGAACTTGCCGTTCGACAGTCTTTGTTTCCTTTGAGGTTTGCCTCCTCCTCTCCGCTGACGCGGAGATATATGCGTTAACTATGGGCTATCGATAACTGCCACTTATCCAACAGCATCACTTCCGGTTACGAACTACCGTTTACGAGTTTACGGCCCATCGCTCGCATTTCGAAGCCTTCTTTGTTCGTGAATGGGCGCGTCGGATTGGGAATTGGCCTAACCGCGTTCTAACCGTGTAAATTCCCTCGAGAATCGCTTTTACGATGGTTTAGCGAGTTCATTGCTGTTGAATACGATTGTTGACAAACGCATAAAATTAATAATCAAAATCTATTCATCTATTTTATCTATTTATTCGATCTAACTATATCAAAAATCTATTATACACACTGAGAGAAAAATGTTTGGTATTTGTAATTATAATTACATATCACTATAATTATGATTATTACTGCTATAATAATAATAACAGTAACTATGTATATAGTTCTAACAACAAATGTATGTAGTTGGTAACCTAAAATGACTATATACAATTATAGTTGTTATGACCATAAAATAGTTGAAATTACTATAAAAATGATTTTTATGGTTATAACAACTATAATTATAGTCATTTTAGGTTGCCAACTATATACATAGTTACTGTTATTATTATTATAGCAGTAATAATCATAATTATAGTGATATGTAATTATAGTTACAAATACCAAACATTTTTTTCTCAGTGCAGAAAAAAAAAAGACTATTCTTAAATCAATCATAATATATTCATATATAAGCAAAAATATTATAATCTTGCTTCAAAGATATCAATCTTGATTTGATTGAATTTGTATTGATATAAGATTTTTAATTGAGCAAGTCTTGAATTAAGTGCAAAGTAATACTTGCATCAAAACAAATTTAATCAAGATTGATATCTTTGAAGCAAGATTATAATATTTTTGCTTATATATGAATATATTATGATTGATTTAAGAATAATCTTTTTTCTGTGTTGTAATAAGCGATATAATTTTATTTACGTTTCTATGTAACACTACAATTAAGACGCAAATATGTTCTCTACAAATCTTTTTCCAACTCTCGTCATTGATTACTTATTTTAAATTGAATTATGCGTATTACATGTTTAATATAACGAGGCAATAATATACAAAAGTGTAACATTAATTAATATTTAATTGACGCATTAAGAGCATAATCGGCTTCGCAAAACTGGCAATAATATGCATTTTAGCATTAATCTAAATATTAAATATTGAAAATTATATAAGATGCTTGGAAACAGATTCCAAGAACACATTTGAAAATTATATATTAGCATTTAAATAAAAAATTTCCATACGCATTCGAACGATCAATCGTAATTTTACACGCGTGCAACTTAATTTGCTTTGATTATTAAATAGAGATACATAGTTTTGTTTCTAGTGATAATTGCACTGTAATAATCATCTTATTCGTTATAAGTCATCTAATCATATAATTTTTTTCTTTTTTGCAGCAATTCCCTATCGAACCTAGCTATAATTAAAAGATCACGCCGATAATATTTGCGAACAATCTAGCTGCAACAATTTCTCAGGCAACTTGTGACTAACTGATTCATTTTTTCCACAAAGACCTCGTATTTTATCTTATTAAGTCATATTTCAATGTGCATACGTGATCAATTAGGAAAATTGGAAAATTGAGATTGCAATAAATTGCCGTGTTGATTAACGAATCAATTAATTCATCGAATAATGTAGATGTGTCAATCGTTAGTTATTCTCACGTTTGATCGAGATAACGCAATATATGAATTGTACATTAACGTTAGCTTAATTCATTCTTGTGAACATTTTTTATCTCATTATTTATATTCCGCGCAATTATTCCAATCATCTTGCAATGTAAATTTGTTTTTTCACATTTTGAATTATGCAGATTTAAATGGCGTAATTGATATTCGAGATTGGGTTGTTTTTCTCTCATTGCAATTGCCTTGCACGTGTCAGAACGCGCAACAATTTACTCTTTTATTTTGTATCAGTATTTATCATTCATCTGAAGGTCGGAAAACGCGGACATTAATCTTTAAGAAATTATGACGAAGTAATACGGAATTCAACGATTTATTAACTGTATGACATTAATCGTTATTAAACACAAATAAATCACTTTAAAAAATCAAACATGTTTAATGTGATTTATTTTTCTCCCAAGTTGGTTCAGTTAAAATATTTGTAGCGTTATTTTCTTATATTTATAAGTATAACTTTTTTTATTTTAATTCAATATATGTTTACATTTTGTAATTTAAATATTTCGTTAGTACTAAACAAATATTTAATAAAATTCAGTAAATTTTTTTTCAATATATATCTAGAATTTTTTAAAATACTATTATTTGGAGTAATTTTTTACTTTTGATATTTTCAATAATTTTTTGTCGTTATTTTCATATTTATTATTCATATAAATATTTAAAAGGTTATTTAATAAAAGATCTTCATTTACATATATATAAAAAAGATCAGGTATATTTTCTTAATACAAAGATATTTAATATTGATTAGATATCAAAGTGTTGAGAAAATACGACATTTGGTAACTACTAAAACAAATATTTAATAAAATTCGGTAAACTTTTTTCTAATGATTTGGGACGATAGGCGATACGGATAATATACATATGCGAGCGAAAGCGCGCGTTCAGTCAATTCGATTACCCAATTTCAATCAAAAGATTTTCTGCATTGTAATAAGGATGATTAATTGCGTAAACACTCGAGCGGAACATCAAAACCAAATCAAATCAACCGGTGAGCGGGCCGATATCGCAAATCGCTGTTAGAGCGGTGCGCTTTATTAGTTAGAATACCGCGTGTCAACCGGCGATCGATGATGTATGACATATTGTTGCATTATCATCGCGGTTGCTCCGACTCTCTTTTTATTCGACATACAAACGCCGTTGTCCCGAGTCGATCGGAGCCCGCGGGGAGTTCGCGCGCAGATCAGAAAAACGGTGATCGCTCGACCATGGAAAACCGCGCGTTACATTCGCGCGAATTACGTACTCTCTCTTTCCGCACGCGGTGCAATGCATGCGCTCTCCGGGCGGAGCATAAAATCTTCGGCTGCTTTTTGAGTGCTCGGTGACACCGGTAATTAGAGCGTAAACTTATTAGATTTAGCGGTTCTGGCGTTGCAAAGTTTTGCGCGAATTCACAGTTGAATGTTAGTTCTTTCTTGTTCGGTTTAGTATAGTTCGAAAAAACTGAGGAAATGTACTTAAAATTATTGATGAAAGAATACAAAAGAAATACTCTATAATTATATATTATATGATTTATAAAATATCTGCAAAATGTAATTTCTCAAAAATAGGACATTTGGGAGATTAATTATAATTGAAAATTCTGGCAAAAATGTCGAAATAACGATATCAATATCGAGATTTAATTTTTGAATTATAAACGATGAAAATTGACTAATGATATCGCGATTATAAATAAGTTTGCAAACTGTTTGTAACAAGGTCGATTTATATTAATATTTATGAGGAGATAATGATCATTGCTATTTAACCGAGGAGGTAACCACTTAATGTAATCGTGGGACAGAATCCTCGAAATCATTATAAAATTTATATAAAATCTCTATGTATAATCCGATAATTATATATGCAACCACGAGAAATCATTGTATAATATTAAATAAAATTGTATATTTTACCAAATTACTTCATAGTAGTGAAAAAAATTATTTGTAATCAAATGAAATCATGTAATCTGTGGGACAATATTTCAGCTAGTGGTTACCCCCTTGTATTTAACTGATTTTGTGTAACTGATATGCAAGTACCGTATCTACAGCAATCACAATTGGCATTGATAATAATTTGTTCAAAAAATCTAGTAGGACTCACAGCTAATTATTTTTTACTGAATTTTAATTCTGCTAAACTTCTATATTTGTTTATTTTTATTTAAAAATATTCGCGATGGAATACTAATTGAATCATATAATTTATACAACCAAATATTTTAAGCAAAATAAATCAAGTTATTAGTATTAATGAATAAATTATTAAAAAATAGAAAAATCGGCGTGTTAAATACAATTTAGCGCGTTTTGTTTTCATTAAATAAATTAACAATTAGTTTGTAGGGGATGATTGCGTTCCGAGGAATAATATGATGATACATGAAGAGTTGTTCGCTGCTATTCATGTACAAATGATAGCGATCTTGTATAAACACAATGCGTGCATCACAACAACAATCGCCAAGTAATACACTTTGGATATTCTGTTCCAATTAATTATTAACGATCAATGTACCTATATGTCATAACTTTCTGTTCTTGAAACACGTTAATCGATTACGCATTCTGCGTTCTCGAATCGAAAGTGATAGGCAAACTGCATTTCGATTAGTAAATGATTCGAAGTAAGATATGTTCGAATTTATGTATCGTTAGTGAAATAATTTTATCGTTTGAAAATATAGGACAATGAAACGATAATTTATAATTCTCGTTTCCTATCGTTTCGACACTCGTTTTGAATGAATATCTGCTTTGATTAACAAATATCAACTTTGATATATTTACTAGTTAAATCATGAATTATTGTACGAAGCGGATATCATTTAATTATTTGTAGAAAATGATCACCTTTGGATTTTTTTTATACTCGTCGCGATCGCATTTCAATATTAAAACGATACGTATAGAGTGATCAATTTAACGTTATCTATTCATATGAGTCTCGCCTCGCGATTGATTATAAAACGTGTATATAGTAGTACAGTAGGTACGCTGCACAAAACAATAAACAAAAGCTCGGTTAAGTACTGAACAATTCATCATCTATACGAGAAATCTATATGTTTAATACATTATTAATTAAAAGCCACACAAATATTTGTTCCTTATATTTCAAATTATTTTCAATTAATCACATATTATCGTATATTACATTTAAAGAATGAAATTCGAATAAAAAAATATTAATATTAAGTTTTCAGTATATTATTTCTCTACTATTACTTTTTGCGAAACTTCTTTACATTTCAAGAATATAAAATTATACAATTTCACTTTCCACGTAAAATTTTGAAAAAAAAAAGACATAATATAAAATATAAATTTTATTTTTCAAACACAAAATGAACATAATTTTTATTCAAGAAATTTAAATTTAATGTATTCCATGTATTAAATTTAAATTTAATATATATTTCCTTGTGTTCAATGACTTTTTAAAGCCCAGATTTTCATTATCTTGTAGTTAGGCTTAACCTGATGTTTCCAATAAGCTTCATCCTTGATATTAACACAGATGAAGCCCATTGGATAAAACAGGTTAAGCCTAACTACAAGTTAATCAGATAATGAAAAACTAGTGGTAGTAATTATTCATTTAAATTTTCATTCAAACAAAATTAAAAATTTTGTAAATATTTGCTATAATTAACTTAATATTGATTAATTATTATAATATAAGTGATAACTGTACGTAAAAAATGACCAAATCAACTGAATAAAAAGAATTAATATCATTTCAGAAAATCGATAAATGAGATACGTATATCAGTAGGTACATATGTAACCGCGCTTATCCTGAATGCAGAATCATTAACTCTAATTTTGATTGCTTATAAATTTTATACTTATAAAACTATTGCAGTTTCGACACTTTTGAGACATATTGGAATTTTTATTTAATTTACAGAATATATATACTATTAAATTGATTTACGGTAGTTGCAGAATATTTTGCAAATTACAATCATAATAACTTCAATATCAATATGTCTTATCTGTATTTCAGATAAATCATATAAATCTTAATTTGATTTTCTCGAGTAAATTTCGATAAAGCCTTTTACAAGCCTTTCCATCGCATCACCCAAAATTCCTTCGCTTCTTTGTATAATGACAGTCCTTGGCATTAAAGCCCTTGGCATTAAAGTTCTTAGCACCCATGTCAAATTGATCGTCAGGTATTTATATCTTACGCATAGCGAACGTGCTGAGGCAATCGCGTGCAAATTTATTCCGAATGCACGAATGCTCCATTTCGAGATACACTCCATGCGTGAGTAAGGCCGCACGCACATCAACACTCAAATAATATACTCATCGTAAACTGTTACTTCTAAAATAAATGCTCGCTCTTATTAAACAATACCCAAACATATTAAATTTAACAAATATATGTGTATTGTATCTGTAAAAATCTGGATAATCTCAACAATTTCAGATTTCGATAATATAAAAAAGGATATCTGTATATTCACAACAATAGAGATAAATGACATATTTTTATCTACAATATTAAATTAGATCTAAAAGTTTTTGTGCCAACAACGTTGAATCGATATACATTAACTGTACTGATTAATATTAGATGTATTCAGCGGACTTAATGGTTAAGTAAGTGCTTACTGTTATTGGATAATCTGGAAAAGTACACCAATAACGCTACTAAATGCGCCCATTATAATAGTATTTCGTACCTTCAAATGAAATCAAACAATGAAGTAATCAACGAGAAATGCGATAATCAGTTATTCTAACAGTTTAAACAAATTGAAGTACCTTTAAAACAAAATAACTTTGAAAAATACTTTAAATAACTTAAATATATAAATTCAAATAACTTTTAGATAATTTTAAGTAATATAATGGATATAATCGATATTCTTTTTTTTCAATTTGCATTGTTTATTATTAATGTATTCCATGTATTGTACTTTAATATTTTTGAATTTAAAACATTTCTGTTTATAAACTCCATTTTAACTTCATCACTCATTGCTAGTGATGTGCACGCAGCTTATAACGCGCTCACGTGTACGCAGAATATTTTACATTCGTCTTTTTCTTTGTATGCATATCAATTATGTGCTATTCACGTTTTCGAGATGCACTGCTAATAGCTCGCGAAATACATGAATTCATTTTTCGTTTAATAGCCTAATAATTACGTTAACGATTAACTATAGTTTGCCTTATAGTTATGTAAAAATACAATGACGAATTCTTGCAACATTTATGTCGCTTTAGGCGACTCACTCATGGGTCATAAATTTGCAGTTAACATTTTGCAATAGGTAGATAAGGATTATTACTCAGCAATTGCCATAAGAATTATTGGGTATAATTGTCGATATCAATATTTTTATTGGCCTATATTTAAACCAATTAATGAACTTATGTAAAAAAAAACAGTATCGTTCATTAATACACAATATATTAGTATATTACTCTTGAAATAATCCTGAGAAAAATACGCGAGTATACTAATTACGTTTGTATCACCTGCTAAAACATTAAAATAGCTATGAAGTTATTTCCTATATAAAAGTTAATTTAATATGATAATGCGCTATGCTCATGATGCATCACGCATATTAACATTTACATCTAATCATCGTTCGTGTTTCGTACGATGTGTATCGTAAAACGCTGAATGAATATTAATAACAATATTCGCTCCACTATAAGTGTATTTACATTTGGTAAAAAGATGCGGGGACACTATATGTGTTGTCTTAAAATAAACTTAAATTGCGTCTCAATGATTCGAGTAATTTTAATGATCTGTGATGCAACGGCCGCAAAAAACTCCAGATGGTTCCGATAGCGGCGCATAGTACAACCACGTGTACCTCGATTCGCGATCAAACGCGCGACGGTTAACATCTCTCAGCTGTCAATTGCGCGGATTGCAATGTCGCGTATTCTCGACGTCCAGTCCGTAAAACACTCGGAATGCAATTACGTACGATTACAAGCGTTCGCGCATACAATGTGCGCTGTAACGTTTAGGTGGCACATCCTTAATGTGCGCGAGGAAAAACAAGGGTCTCGACATCCGCCCATTGGCCACCTGCGAAAAAACGACGTGCGAGGACATGCGGGTCCTATCTTCTTTTCACGAGGATAATGCTCGTGTATACATCGGAATACTCAATTAGGCCGAACGCGTTCGTACCCTTACTCTGCGTAATTAATAGTGAACCGTTGGGGGAGGGGGGGAAGGGGGGAGGGAAGACGCATCTTCGATTCGCGACGATATACCGGCAGATTATAGGTTATTTTAGCGATCAGACACTATCGCCTCATTGCATCTGCAATATCGTGATACGTAAAACGTAGTTGCATTCGGAAAAATTATACCTACGCAGATATCAATACGCATGCAATTAATGCAACACATAATTCCTCCGTATTAATACGATTCTTATTTAAAAGATATCGGTGAATAAGTTGGTCGATAAATATTGAATTGAAAATAAAAATCAGACAATTTGTAGAAAAGAAAATTGTAAAATGCGTTCCTACATTAGAAAAAGGTTGCATTAATCTGGTTAAAAATAGACAAATCAGAATTTTCTCGTTGAATTTATTATTATAAATTAATTCAAAGTTGAGATAAGCAGAATTCTTATTTATATATCAGAATAATCTTTTGATTCATTCATTTTCAACCAGAAACTGTTTTCAGTATAAATATCTTAAAATAATCGTGTGAAGATTTTGAGATTTTTGAGATCTTTATCATATAATTATAATGTACATAAATCTAAATAATGTGTCATTATCTAAAATATTATCTTGATATATGAGAGCTTCCGACAGTTTATATTTACGGAAGATTGATAATCCGTTGTAGCGCATACATGACTCGATACATATTGATATGTAATCGACGAAAACTCTTTTTATATGACATTAAGTATGTTGTAATTGACGCTAGCAAATAATGGCATGATTTTAACCCATTAAAGGCAATTATTTACTTTCGTCCATTTAATATCGGTGGCAGTTTCCTACAGTATAAATTACTTTCATCACTTTTTAATGCCATACAGAATTTCCTTGGAAATAAATTACTTGCATCAACTTAATATCAGGTGCTTGCTTATTAAAGAATATTTATCAATCTTAAATAGTATACTCAAAAAGATTGCATAACCCGCATTATGCAAAAATTTCACAAGCATAAATTACGCATCTATCAGACATATTGAGCATCCCGCATATTTCCGCGTTATTTTAATCATAACGGATTACCTTAATCGTAATGTTTGATAATTTAATCTTTCAATAAAAAAAAAACTAACTTTTATAATTATTTAGTCAATTTCTAATAAATTGGTAAATTAAGTTCTTTGCAATCTTGGGTAACAATTCGTATTATACCTTGATTGCAAAATACGGAGCTTACAGCGTATTATTATCTTTATTATTTTTACGAACAAAAGCAGAGTTAATTTTCTTACGGTACCACGCGTTTATTTTCAATGTTCTTTTTGTTGACTGACCACGTCCTAATGTTCGTTCCGCGTAATTTAGCGACATACCAGTGGCAACTTGGACCGTGACGAGTGGCGTAAATTAAGGATAATTAAAGAAATTATTGCAATTGCTGCAGCCAATCCGTAGTACTTACACGTTGCGTTGATATCTGATAAATATAACCTTATTAAGCTTTATTCAAAAATTTAGAACCGCAGTTGATAAAAAATACATCATCGATTACAACTAATGATCAAGTATACCAATCATTGTTCTCTAATAAGGATGACAAGGTATTAATAATTCTTAGATTTGTAGAAATTTTAGAGATAAATTACAATATTCTTCGAATTCTTAGGAATAAACGACAGAACTTTTAATTTTTTTTTACTTACAATTAAACTTGAAAGTAAATTTCTTATCTGAATGGAATTTTGAATTGGTAAAATATTAAAAAAGGAATGTTACTACAATGTTTTTAAAAAGATATCAATTTGAGATAAATCATATATCGGGAAATGCACTTGAAAGTATGCAAGATATGAAAATGATAATGAAACGAGTATGATTTTAAACGGAGTAAGACATGTAATTACACTCATCGCCTTACGTGCCGAGTTGCTCTTTCCGTAATATAAGCAGCAGCTGTCGCTACAGTATCACTCACGACAATATTTGATTATTACATTAAACCCGTTTACCGGCCGTAATTGCCACAGTGCATCGTCACGATGAGCATTTATTGAGAAAAAAACTGATATGTAACTTTGACGGTCAGCATCTCTTCCGCTGAAAGATACTTATTGAAGGCATTCTGTGCGATGCGCGCGTCGCAAGAAGTTAATTTACTTATCAATATGATTACAAAGCAATATTTTCAGTTGAGGCAAAAATAATTTTAATTTTAATGAAGCACACTGTCCGCAGCAAATAACATCACCGTTATAATAGTCGTAATACGATTTCGCGAGATTGTAAAAAAGCCAATTAACGAATCACGTAGTAAATCGTGCAGGTAAATGAAGCGAATCGATTTCGGTGTTAACTACATTTCGAAAGAAAAAGAATGTTCGCGTTGCTGATAAGATGTTACACGTACGCGTTTAATAGTGGTATTAGACAGAGTAGAATTATGATATGCTCTCTTGGTCTCTCTGATGGAATAAGAATGCAGAAAAGTAGGAAGTTGAGCGACGAATTGCCTCGAGTGTCATTGAACGGCGTTTAATTTCACGTCGTAAACTGGCACGTCGTAAAATAGCATTATTTAGAGGTTTAATTAATTTCACCTGGTTGAATGAGTCCTCTGGGCTTCCTCGTATTATACAATTGCCACGAGAACACATCCGAAGTGAGACCGCACATTAAATTAAGTTTGTGTATATAAAAAAGAAAAACGATTTATATGGCTGGGATTGTAACATGGTTGCTAGCGATCATAAAATATGTAATTATATATGCAATGGCTAAGATTGTAACACGGTTGCTAGCGATCGTAAAACACGTGAAATTCGTGTCATAACAAGCAAAAAATTTTCTACAAGCTATTTGGAAAGTATACGAGAGAAAAAAGATCGTAAAGTTTCTTTTCGCTTAATTATCACTTATATATATATGAAAAAATGCGCTTCAGCTTTCGCTATCCTCTATCTGCAACAAGTATATATGCGAAAGGTTTTGCTGAAGTAAAATCTAAAAATCTGAAGTAATCTGAAAATTTTGCTAGATCTGAAAATAATTTTGTTGGATTAGTAAAATAATTATATACTAAGACAAACTGGTTGCTAGAACATAAAAATTTTTTACAGCATTGTTTATCACGCTTGAGTTTCCTACATAATTATTTTGATAGTTGAAAAATTGAAATCTGTATCTAATGAATTTTTAAATACTTGATCGTTAAAATCGTTCTTTTCGTGAGTCACTTTATTCTTATTCTTCTTTAATTCTTAAATTAGTATCTCGTGCCTAGTTTTTTTTTTCAAATTTTTTTCTCAATATTGCTTATAAAAAGATGTATATGTAGATGCATATGACATGTACGTGAATGTTTGCAATGTATTGAGCTCAGATCCGTGAATTTACCAAGTTCGAACGACTAATGGATCAGTCATCACTACGGAGGATCGTGTTTCTTATTTTTCAAGGAACATAGTAATCTTCGTGATGTCCATAAGTATTAGCCTCGCGTGAAAGTTTCTGTAAATGTATAACTTTCGCCAAAAACTGCGAATTAATGGAACACTTAAATATGTACTAATGCATATATAATACGTGCATAATACGCGCGCTCTCGCAATAATAATGGGTTGTAAGCGTGATTAAATATGCACAAACGAGCTAAACGGCTCGCACCGAAAGATGCGTATCGACATTCGAAAGCTACGCTCATTTCCGCGGCGGTTTTACCTGCCGTACGCACGGAATCTCTCGAAATCGCCGCAGACGAAAACACAAAACTCGATCGGAGTAAGGAGGACGGATGCGAGAGACGCGGCGGAGAGACAGCTGATATACATAGGATAGGCAGGGCAGAGCCGTGCACCAGGGGTTGTCATTAACTGGGAGCTCACTCGGGAGATAACTACTACCTGCCACCACGGCGGGGCTCATTTTCCTCGCTGACCTCCTCCTCCTTCCCCCCTCCCTCCCCCCGCCCGCTCGGGGGAGTTGCTTCGGCTCATTACAAAAAGCACGTGAGCCCGCTGCTGCTTGCTATTTATTTCCGAATGGTGCATATCACTTTTCGTAATGGGCCTCGCGAAATTAAAAGTATGCCCTCCGGCGCCGAATCGCGCGCACGCACACACGCGCCCATATCGGATACGCGCATCGCGATAAACCCTCACCTCTCCTATCCCTCCGCGTCTTCAATCTCAACTTCGCGAGCCAGTCTCTGAAGCATCGTCCACCCTGGGCTATTAAGATCCAATCGTTATATCTGTTTCTTTCTTTTCGCGAGCGGCCGCGCGAGAACATTGATAATGATTCTCTAAAGTTACTCAAATAGTCGTGCGTATGCCGCAAATGTAAGTATCGTAACGTGTGCGAATCACTCGTTAAAATTCATTCTGTGTGTCGTCGCGTTAAAACAGAACGATGCTTGAGGTACTTCAGGAAGCATCGTCAGAATAACGATGTAATAAATATGAAATATCACGCTTTATCGCAAATTGTATAGAATACATACGCATATTTTGAGGAAGAATATTAATTGGAAATAATTATGTATTATTTTTTTGTGACTCTGGGTAAGTAAGATAATATGCAAAGTATCGCTTTTAATTACTCAAATATTAATAATTTATTATTATGTTGTATTACTATGTTTCACCGATCTATCCTTGGAAAATATGATTGCATCCTGTATTTTCATTTTCCTTGCAACGCGATTAAAATGCGAATATTTTGTTTCGTTGATATTCAAAATATCAATTTTTACGTTAGCAATTTCAACTCTACGAGTCTTGTACGCCGTCAATCAGTCACGTTTATTATTTTCTTTTAATTACGAGACAACATATGTTGAGAGCTCGCAGGAGGGTCAAGGTTCATCGGACAGCTTCCTCCGCGGACAGCTGTATTTCGGCCCATTAGCAACGTACTCGCGTACCAGGACGTGTTCGTCGAGCGTTTCTTCTTTCTTCTACTTTTTAATGCTTCTTATGCACGTGTTATGGCGGTGGTGGCGGCGGTGGCGAACAAGGGAAATGAAATTTCGTCAGCTAATTGAGTTTAAGCATGCGATTGCCTTTCCCGACAGCGGTACAGGTGTTTTCGTGGGTTAATGCAACCTGGAAACGCCCGTTCGTAAAAACAAATAGGATATAGGTAATATCCTTAGTTCTCGCAGACACGCCCTCTTAATGCGTTTTAACGTTTTCTTTGTACCTACGCGTAATTATCCATAAATTCATCACGCGTGTCAGCAAGCTGCCTTGGGATATAAGCTTTTTCTTTGACAGATCGAGTAATTTTCTCTAATTAACTCGTATAAATAATTAAAACGATTGCATTTGTACTTGCATTTGTATTTTTGATTTTATTTTTAGGTATATATTGTGCCTTATAAGAGGAATAATATGATATTTATATATACATATATAAATATTAATATATATATAAATATTTTATTTATGATATAAAATTATAATTATGTATCTGTTTGCACTCCTGTCCGCAATATGAATATATACATATTTTAAATATTCATTTTCATTTTCAGATATTATCAAATAATTATTGAAAGAAAAATAATTTATTATCCGTGAATTTAATTACATCTCTTTGACATAGATTCTACTATGTAGTCTTTCGTATATATTTCCGAAGCAAAAAGCTATTTTCTACATTATATATTATATTAAATTATGTTATATGTTATATTAAATGTATTATCGAGGGCAAAAGACAAAAACAAAGTAGTACTGGCAATCGCCTTCGCCAGGAGATTAACGCATTATTTATGTTAATTCTATTAGCCTTGTGCAACAGTGGCATCCGATAATATCAATTCAGCCGTTTCATGGCGCAACTTGCTGTGCTGATATGCCCTCTCTCCTCGGAGTGTTACGAGTAAGATTATAATTTCTAATGTTGAGCACCGACACACACGCATAGATAAATTATAGATACACAAATAATTTTACTCTATTTGTGGAAACGCGCCACCGACCTAGAACACGAGGCAATTCACACGTGCCAGTTCGACGATTATTATCCTCGTAAATACATTAATTTACGAACTCGTTCGCAGACGAAAGTTGTAGTCATTTGCATAGATAATCATCCTAGTCAGCGGGAGGAAGGAAGAACGTACAAATCCTTTCCGGCAAAAAATATGTATATATATATATATATATTTCCATGCACGTATCATCTTTCATCTTCTTGAAATGAAATTTTATAAACGCGTCATTTAATGAGATACCGAAGCGCTCAAATGTCTACTTTATCCTTTTAGGAAAACATAATTAGTAAGAATACTTGTGTATTTCTCTAACTTTATTGCGGTTATATAGCAACACGATCATTATAATTTAATGGAAGATTAATGGAGGTTAGCTCTTTTTGCAATAATATGCTTTGCAATAAACGCGATGACGAAAGGAAGATAAAATATGGAAATTAGTCTATTATCGTTACTGTACTACTTTTTCGCTCTCTTGACAACTTATTAATAAAACTACACGGAAAGAGTTATTTTGCTGAAGGATCTAAAATTTTGCTGAATACACAAATCTGAAAATATTTTATTGAAACTCAAACTGATTGCTATAAGATATTAACATTTTTTACAGTATTGTTCATCATTTTTTTTTAGCTTCCAACGTAATTATTTTAATGATTCAATTTGAATTTAATTATTTCAATGAACAAAATTATTTTCAGATCTTCTCCAGCAAAATTTTCGAACCTTCAGTGAAATCGTTATTTCTGTGTAATGTTAAGGGAAAGATACAATTAATGATAAGGTAGGTCTATATCAGTAGACCTTCACGATTTTTTTCTATCGAAATAGCTTTCTTGTCGACCTTCGGTCTATACTATTCTCAGTATTCCATTTATATCCACGATGTACTGTACAAACAGGCCTTTACAGAGGCTCGTTTGTCGCGACAGATCGTTCGCGAGCGATCGCCTGGACAAACAGGCCTGACGTGCGCGATACGAGAAGAACGTATGCAAGAACGAACATATGAAGCTTATCCGCGCGTAGACCAGACATCGAGGAATCGCCGAGTAACGCGATTAAAGACGCTAGTCCTCGCTGGTACTCGAACGTCTTCATCGAGTGGGCTATCAAGCCATCGGGGGGGAGGGAAATATACTTTGCGTAGAAAAAGTAGACGAATCGGTGAGGAATGAAGGCAAGAGAAAAAAAAGAGAGGGAGGGCAAATGAATTGAGGAATAAGAAGCTTAATGGTACTCACAGTGAGATACTAACGAGTCGCGAAGTATCGAAGAATAATTACCGCAAAACGACAATTGCTGCTCGGTTTCGTTCGTCGGAGTGGAATGTTGCAAATCGACAACCGGACGAGATCGGCGCAAGAACTCACGTCTGACGTGTCGTCGTCAATGGCGTGCGCCTGCCTCTTTAATTCATGAAGAGAGTTGACCGGCATTGGCAGCCTCGATCATCTTTGCGGATGCTTTCTTACCGCGTGGTCGGGAAGAGCCAGACTCGATCCTATAAGGGTCCACGACGAAGAAAAATGTTGCTCGGGTTCCGCGAAGGTCGCCGCGTTTAAATCGAACACCTGTGCGGACTTTTATGGCGCACTTCTCGTCGGAAACGGATAGTCCGCGGAATATAAAAAGGGATCGTTAGGTTGCGCGAGTTAGATGATCTCTCCCGCGGACTCATCGACGTCGCGCTCTTCTTCGGGAACATGGATCTTCAGATATTTTACAAGACTCACAAATCGTGAAACGTAACACGATAAAACGAGATAGAAGGGCAGTATAAAGAAATTTTTGCGGTAATAAAATCTGAACGGTGTAAAAAAACAGGATCGTTTGCTACGCTTCATGTTTCGTAATCGAATAAATTGAATCGTCTATTTAATTATGATGAGAGTATCGTGATTTTTTAATTTCCTGTTTTGTGTACAGAATTTCCGAACAATTCTTGTTTACTCAGAATTTCATATTTCGGTACGTTCGTATACAGTAAGTACGTTGCTATTAACTAGTTATTCAGTGACAGCAGCGTATAATGACGCATTTAACATGTAATTAGATAAAAGAATGTAAAGGCAAAAAGTGTGTGTATGTAAGTAACAATGTTACTAATGATAATGACAATAGATATGCTAATGGATGGAAATTTTTATGCGTTGGTCATTCAGTTTCTAATTAGTATTGCAAAAAATAGAATATTTTCATGGCCAATAGCCCCGTTTAATTCTATTTTTTGCGCACCTTTTTTAGTTGCTGATTATTAGTCATTATGAGAACTTGTACATAAAAATTCGCAAAAAAAGTCCGTTTTTATTTATAAAAATATAAATTTGTTGAGTTGACTCAATAATTCAAATCTAATTTAAATTACAATTTGAAAGGATACCATTTCATACTAAGAAACCTGAATCACATATATTAGGTGTTAAACTTAATTCCTGCCGTTTTTCGTCTCCAAAATTGATTTGTTTCGAAGGGAAGATGAATGAGTACCTTAAACAAAATTTCCTCCATTTTCTACTTTATTACTAATTAATAATACTTTATTAATAATACTTTGATTAAGGTATTTCCCTTCGAAACAAATCAATTTTGGAGACAAAAAATGGCAGGAATTAAGTTTAACACCTAATACAATTTAAACGATTACTATATTTTATAATTTGTATTTAATAAAATTGCATATGCACCTTCAACGTTATACTATTTAAAACTATTCTTGTGAATCAGATAACGTGGAATTTTCGATACTAAAATTTTTCTAACAAATGGGTTAACAGCTATTGTACGTCATAATTCTTTTGTTTAGTAAAGATTCTATCTGTTTTTATCACGACGTGACTCGCGCACCTCCCCCCGATGACTTGAAGATTCCAACTCCGATACGAGCACTTCGGACACGTTGACAAACATACGCATACACACTCGTACCGTACGTGTGCATGTACGGCCGGATCTACGTTATAAAATGCAAGACAACGTTCGCTTTCGTCGGCGAACGTGTCACGGTCTTCATTACTTTCTTGCAACGCGTCGTCGGAATTCATCGATTAACCTGCTCTTCGAGGAGGCAATTAGCGCCACCGGGGCTTTAGCCGGTAGAACTTGCCAGGATCCACCGACGACGGATCCTGTTCCAAGAAGACAAGAAGACCGCGCCGGGCCCGGTCCCCGGGCGGGGAATGAGAAGCGCGGGGAAGGCAATCCATCGAGAGCTCGCATACCGCTGTCTAATCCATTTAACATAAAGCCGCCGTCCACGTCCCCGTATCGCCGTCGACCTTCTTCCCTCTTTTTCTTGCGCGCCGGGAATTCGCGGGCGACGAGTCAATTCCGTGTAACCTGTCGGGAACGTTTCGATTCCTCGCGACGTCGGGAGGCGCGCCCGATGGGTGGCCCGCGAATTCCCCAGCTGCTCGTCCCGAAGAATGGCAGGACCCGGGGACGGGGACGGGTGTGTTTCTTTCGAGCCAGGCAGAACCCGCCACGTTCTTGTATATCGTACGATATCGTGCAGGCAAACAGGCTCGGCTGTTCTGAGATCCTTCAACATTTCGTGTTTGCTTATATCTTTCGGATGGAGAATATGCAAAATGTTGAAAATATACCAAAACTTAACCCTTTGTAGATACACACATATATTTTTATTTACTCCGTAGGCACTCTGAATCTTTTCAGCTCGATTTTTTTTTATTATGTGTATTCTAAACTTTTAAAAAAATCTATAAAAATTTAAAATTACTTTTCAACATTTCTGCTACATTGTCAAATAGTTATTTAACTCAAATGTTAAAACTTTTATTCAATAAAAATTGATATTTGCGCCAAAGATTTGAGAGTGAAATTTTGCCTGGGTTAAAAAAGACTCATGCCCGTTTCTACCAATGCAGTTTAACTTTAATCTCGGTTCAACTAACTCTTCATCTTTTTCTAGTTTTAAGAATAAGAAAAAGGTGAAGAGTAAGTTGAACCGAGATTAAAGTTAATCCACATTGGTAGAAACGGGCATCAGTGTCCCTATGAAGGGTTAATCTACAATGTGCTCTTTGCTTCCTGTTCTTGCTTTGTACTTCTTGACTTTTTCCCTCTTTGCTCGTTTTATCGATAATCGTGTTTCTAGTCACTTCTAAAGTTCGTCAACTTTTATCTCGGGCGACAGAAAACGATGAAACAAGATAAGAGGGGCAAGAAGTAAAAAGTGCAACGGCAAAAAGCAAAAAACAGGGGAAGGAAAAAGCACATTGTAGATTAAACTCGAGGCTTGTTCGAGTGCAAGAGCTTAAACAGTTTTATAATCTAATGTTTCAGAAACTACCGTATGTGCTTTATTTTTAGAAATTCGTACTATTTATATAATTACTAATTATATAAGAACAGTAAGACAATTTAGAAAAAACATAAAACATACAGTAAAACGAGCAATAGGAGTTAACGCTGGTTATCAATTAACGCAATTCTTCTCAATACTAAAAATATAAACCTTGACTTTGAACGTTTCCACTCATGGTTTGAATCTTCATCAGCAATTTTTCCCCTTAACGCAACGGTTGGAGTATTGAATAACAAAATAATATCTCCAACATTTTTCCTCTCAAAATTGAACCGTTAACTGTTGTGAAGTAAGTCACATACTCACAAAGTTAGAAAGCTGAGTGGCAATGAGAACTCAAGCTAAAATTATATAAATGATTAGATTATCGTATATATAATTTGAAAATTAATAATCACCTCACACAGTCGACGCTTCTACACTGAACAATGAATCTCTCTTATGCAACATTTTGTAACTCATTAATATATTAAAAATTATCGTCAAATTTTAATTTTAAAATAATAACTGCGAGAACAATATGTGTCTTAATATTTCGACAGTCGGTTAAATAATGATTGCTAAACAAGTATGTTTTATGTTTTTTCTAAATTCTTTTAATTTAAGGAGTCTATAAAGACTTATTAGTTTTTTGTTAATTTGTAATGGTAAGACAGTCTTGAAAGAGAAAATCGATTTATTAATTACAAGTTGAAATCCCGCAAATTGGCATTAGTAATTATCAATTCTCGATTGATATCACATGATATTAATCTAACCGGTCTAAACTTCGCTGTTACGACAGTCGTATTTCGCTCTTGTCGCTTTATTTGTGGATTACCACCCGCCGTTACTACACGATTAATACACCGCAACGTAAATACTACGGCGACCAATTAAATGAGTCAACCTATTAACGTAGCGGGTTAATGAGCGGGTCGCGATGATGGTCGGTGGTCCCTCGGGAATTACAAAGTATCTCCGCTCGCGTCGCGGCACGTGGCCGTGCAGACGGTCACTAATCCAAGATAAGATCTAAAAGGCTCTCGATCCTAATTTGAAGTGTCGACACTGCGAGTTCTTATTTGTATTTTCGTACCTGCGGCCGCATTCCTATGCCCGCAGATAACATCCGATGATCCTGCAAGATACGAGATGACCGCGACAGGGACACCGCAGGACGCTCGGCATGAGTATCCTTCTTTCTCGGGACTTCTGAAGGAATTGGCACTATATTTGACCGAGGAAGAAAATGCTCATTTTAGATCTCCTTTTAATGCAGAGTGCATACGTTTACAAAGAGATATAGGACTCTATTAAATTCATGTCAAATTATACCCACTTGAATTATTTTTAATCATATCTCTAGATCGTTACTATTGCTACCTAATATGTCATTAATTTGACTAAAACACTAGAGTTTCAAGAAAATGTATTAAATTTGACTCGAATTTAATTTATTATTTACTAAGTGCATTGAATGTTTACTTTGAAACTAACCATAGAAATAGATCAATTTACATTTTGACATAAATGGAAATTAAAAATAACAAAATGTTATTTAACTTTAAAAGATTGGGTTATCATTGCTCTCTCTTTTGATATTTAATAGTAATAGATTAAATTTGTATCATACATTAGTAATAAATCTATGTTGTAGAAAAAAACTAAATAATATTATCTAAAACGTAGAATACATTTAACATTGATAAATAAATTCGTATATGTAAAGTTTGTTATAAAAAGATCTATGCATTATTATTTATCACGATTAAATTATTATATAGCATCAATGAGGGAAAATTAACATTATCTTGAAATAATCGAGTTTGTTAAGATAATATGTAACTCTCTTTTCTTTCCTTGTGAATGATGAGAAATAAATTATTTTTTAAACAATTTTTTAAAAGAAAAAAGTGTTGCTTATATCGTTAAACGTCATGTTAAAAAAATACTGAGTTTTCGTTATACATCGATTTTAGTGCAAGAAAACAGAAAAATTTTGGCGAGCTTGTTGCATTCTTGAACGGACTCGAAGAACTCATGCGTATCGTGGGTCCAGCGGCCCCGAGAGGACTCGGATTAATCGAAGACAAGGCAAGCACATTACCGCGGTCCGAGAGATAGTATAGTCCGAGGGATAGCGCCACGAAAACCACCGTGAAACTCCGAGAACCCGACACCCGGGTTCATTGGAAGTCCGCAGCTGCTCCTCTCCCGGTCGATCGGAAAAGAGAAGGGTATAAGATGCGCCACGAGAGAGGAACAGAGAGAGAGATAAATTGCTTTCTGGACCTCCACCGAATCTGTGACGGGTTAATCCTCTCAGCTTCCAGGAAGCGGGAGAGAAGTTGCCCGCGCGAGAAACCGCGACCCGTATCGAAATCGGCAATTCTTAAGAATCATCGGAATGCTCACTGGCAAGTCTGATCGTCCGAGACATGAGTTATTTTTGTTGACAAGTCTTCGAGGCATTAGTTATACTGGTTTGTAATTGATGATCAATTTACCAGTCGTTAATATCTCATAAAGAAAATCCTTACGTAATAAACATTTTGTAATAGGTATTTCGTAAAAATACGATAACTTTTATGGATATTTTATCGTGAAATTAATTGGACATCTGTGCTGCTTAATCTATCTGGAATATTTTAAAAATCCGCATACATAAAAAAGAATAAAATCGAGTTTTACGTGTACTTATAATATTTATCGAAATATCTGAAATATCACGATTAAAACTCGCGTATTTCATCTATTATGTAATTTTTATCCATGCATAATGTAGAAACAAAAAATAGCACGAGAGAGAAATTTTTTTATCGCACTGTGCACCGCAGAAAAACTACCAATAGACAACAGGTACTCATAGAAAATTACTATCCGGGTAGTAAAGATCGTCTGAATTCCACCAGTTCGCTCGCCGGGACAAAGGACATCCTGCGCGATGTATTTAACGCCGACTCACGGCTGCCCCAACTAATTATTCCGCGGTAGTTTACCCAGCACGTGGGGTCACACGGGTCGTCGGTTCGATGCGCTCCGCGGCTTTTCGGAACACGATTAAAGAACTGAAGGCAAACGCACGTCGCCATAACCGACCATGACCACGGCGACGATGGTTATCGATATTTTGGCTGGGTACTTCTAGATCCCGTCTTCGACCGCCCGAATTCAAATTAGGATCACGTACAAGACTCTACCAACTCGACACCTAGTAATTTAGTACAGATAATCAAAAAAGAAAGATTCACGCTCAATAATTTCCTTAATTTTACAACGTTAATCGTCATGTGCGTAATTAAGGCTTTCGACTATCCCACTTTCATGTGTGAAAAATTTTAAGAATACGCTTCTCTCGCAATGTCGCATTAGCTAATAATTTCCTTCCTTGATACGCATCTAATCGTAAGAGATAAATGTTTTCCTCGAGTCTTGTGCAAATTACTCTTTTATGAAGATTCAGCAACTATACTAATATACGTAATTTCAATTGTCGTCAATTGAGAGATTACTATCTTGTCAGAAGAAGTTCGTATTCGCTTTTCCAAGCACCTACAGTGTCAGATAACATATGTATTTTAATTATTACACATTTTTTTTAGGTAAAATAATTTCGAGAAATATACAATTTATTTTATTCTTTGTTGCTAAATTGCTTAATATTAAAATTTTTTAAAACTAAACTTTTTTTTTAACTTACCGTATATCAAAGAATAATAATTATTTTGTAAATGCATAGAATATTGTAAAGTAAAAAAGGTTGAAAGCCATCAGTTACAAGCTTATGACATTAGAGTAACGACATGTCACCACGGTTGGTCGGTGAAAGATGCAGCTGCAGAAGCTCGCCGCGAAGAATGTCAAGGGTGCCGTGGCACGGCTCGAAAATTGCGACTTCTTTCTATCTCTCACACTCAGTCACGGCGTATATGCAGCCGTCGCTAATGGGCTTTAATTGCGACCCCCTGCAATTCCGCGTCTCTCGTTCTCCAGCTTGCCGGCTTACACAGGCGAGTGCGCTCTCTCGCCACGGTTGTGACATCGGGTTATAAGATAAGCGCAGTTACGGAAATTGAATAATAATTGCAGGTCTCGGCAGGCGTCCACCGCGCTGCCACTACCACCACTCATCGCTACCAACACTCGCCGTTTACATCGCCGCGCACCGGGAAAAGTCTAATAACCCTCTAGCGCGCCGCTAGAACGCTCTCGCGCGGCGCTATCTGACAGATCTCCTTAATTAGAATTCCGTTGGAAAGGTGAAACAATGGGACCCGTCGAGTGGTACCATCGCGCCGGGTCGCGAGAAGGTCCAACAAGCTTCTCTCACCGTCACGGGCGCTCAGGGGTGCGCGACAACGTTCGTCGACAGCTTGTCACGAAAACTCCCGGCTATAAGGCGCGAAATCGCGTGACTTTCGTTCTCTCTTATATATAGATATGAAAATAACCTAAAATTTATCTTTATTCTTCATTCCCGCAACTTGCTATTTCTAATTGTTTTATAGTCTTACGTGTTTTTAATAATATAAGATTAGCGTAAAGTACATAACATATCTTTCGTAACGTATAGTTGTTTTCTACATTACCATTTTACAAAAATGGCAGTGAGAAAATACTAATCGACAAATATTATATATGTAAAGGTAATAGGACATACTTATATGTTTAAACACGTATACTTAGGAGATATATAAGTCTATATACATTAATATAGGGTAAAGTGGAGTAATTTAGATAGGTTAATTTACTGTTTATCTTTTTTAATTCTAAAAATTAGGAAAAGATGAAGAATAAATTAAACTGAGATTAATCTTATTATATTGGTAAAAAACTGGGTATCAGTCAATAAAAATATTATCGTAGGAACAATTTTCTTCCTATCTTAAAAATATACAAGGTATTGCAGAAAGATAGGATAAAGTGGGATAATTTAGATCGGTTAACAAAAATTTGTTTAATTGCTCAGTATTTTAAAATATTCATATTTTAAAATAAAATATTCAGGTCGCATAGTGTATTCAATCAAACATACAAAACTTGTGTATGTTCGATTAAATACAATATGCGACTTCAATCTTTTGTACAATTTGAAAATTTCTGTTAAACCGAGACTGTTAATCTACAATGGCGAAAAAATGACATAAATCGAAGAAAATAATTTTCTATTCTACTCAATTCTACTGTCAGAGCTCCATTTATTCAACTATAATGGGTTAATAGTCGCGCTAAACCTCAATCGCGGCGATAGATTAGTCTTTTCTATGTTCTCTAAACGCGGGATCACTCCAGGATTAACCCCCCGCAATGCGGATTAAATGAAGCCCGCCGAGGGAGGTGATCTTTCTATAAACGTCGGTACAATTTCGCGAAGCGTTTTCTCACGGAACGCGCGAGTACCGCGTGCTTTACAGAAATCTAATACTAACTAATACTGAAAAACATTAATTAATTACTTATTTTAAGAAAAAAAGCACTGTTGTTCACTACTTTTAGTACTCCAAATAAGTAATTAATTCTTGTCTTTTAGTAATAAATTGGCTAGTATTAAATTGACCAGTATTACATTTTCAGGGTCATCGCAGAAAATGAATTTTAAAATTTCTTGATTTTTCCAGGTTTTTTAAATAAAAATGGAAAATTTTTCATGACTAATACAAAATATGTAAATTTTAACATTTAAACATTTTAACTTAAAGATTGTAGGGAAGCTATATTATTAAAAACGCAAAAAAAGTTTAGTAGCATAGTAAAATTTTGGGTGCAAATTCAAGCCAGCAAAAAATAAATTAGTTTTGAAAAAAAGAATGCAATTACGACGAAAAAGAGGGATTAAATAAAAATACTGAATAAAATATAAATTTAAATTATTTCGTTAAAATCTTTTAAAGTGCGCAGGTTTTGAACTATAAACGTCAGATATAATATTTAAAAAATTATAACAATTATTTGGAATAGGAGCAGTTTAAGGAAATTGTGGGCAAATTTTGAAATTCCAGACTTTTTTTACATTTTTCCCTGACTTTTCCCGGTTTTCCAGGTCTGTGGTAACCCCGATTTTTCTAAGGAATATCGAATATTGCAATTTACGTATGTCGCACGATCACGTGGTACGCTGTAGCACGGGAGAGTGATACATTTTTCCCTGACTTTTCCCGGTTTTCCCGATTTTCCAGGTCTGTGGTAACCCCGACTTTTCTAAGGGATATCGAATATTGCAATTTACGTATGTCGCACGATCACGTGGTACGCTGTAGCACGGGAGAGTGACTTCTCGCTGGTCGATGATTGATGACTAGATAAAGCCACGTGGAGGTAGAGTAATCGGGGCATAAGCGTTGGGCATAAATCAAATGGCTCCGGGCGTCGCGAGAAAGAAACGCAGGCTCCCGTCGCGCCGACGACGGCATAGATGGGTAAGTGGATTTGGAAAACCGGTAGAAAACCTGATCTCTCCGTTTCGCTCACAAACGGTTGCGCTTCGTAGCGACTAATGAAACGCCCTGCATCGCGATGGGCATCCATGCTTCGATCTGGTCAACGGCCAGATAGTTAATTATTCCTGCAACTTTTTTTTCCCCAGGATGCGTTCGCGCAACGCTGGATTTATTTGCTTTTAGAATTTATGTGCCAAGTTTACATAGGTTGCGAGTTAATGCATAGTTACATCAGCCCAGGGTACGGCCCCGGATGATTACTTGGCAGATTCTGGAAGATAAAGTTGTCATAAGCGTAAATATTCAATAGCCGTTGTACTATACGATTAAGTTAATTGCTTTAAACAAAATTAAGAAAAACCGAATATTAGCTTTATTCGAGAATCAGAAATTTTTATGCATATTTTACCATAAATTTGAATCTAACGTTGCATTTATTGAAAATATACATTTTGTAGTTTTCATATTGTGTTGTGCCTCTACTTTCAAATTATTTAAATAACAGATTAATATATCTTAATAATAATTTGAAAATTGTATAAAATTAAATATTGATATATAAGTATTTGCAATGTAATAGCAATGCATTTTAAATATATGCAGTGTAATAGCAAATGTAATTTTCCTTAATGAGTTTGTACTGTTACGTTTATTGAGAAAATATTTCTTGCAACTTTTAAATTAATCGAAAAGGTAGAAAAAAAGCTTTATTAACGCGAACAAAGAAACATCGTAAACATCAGAAATGAATGTAAATTACAATATTTGCAATGTAATGGCACATTTAAATTGGTATAGTTATTGCAAACTAAGTATTCTACAGCTTATTACACGTTATAAGAAAAAAAGAGCATATTATTATTGCGTTCTTGACATAAACGCGCGATGCAAATTTATCCTGCACGCCACATATATATCGCGCATTAAGGCTGATAATAGAGTCAGCAATTTGAAGCTATTAGCGTTTCTGATAACGACGACTTAATTCGTTACGAAATACCTGGCACGATTATTTCTAAGTTCTTAATTACAACACCAACGATTAAGAGATCGAGATAACGACTAAGCGAGGATAACACGTGACCGAGAGAAAAATGAATTATTAATTCATTCGCCATTTATCTGGCTGTTGCGTTAACCGTAATGGCGATTTCAATGCTCATTACCTATCGGCGTTATCGATGATTATTCGGGTCCGGTTCGTTCGCCATAAATGAACGAATATTTAATTAATCGCGCAAGGTCGACGCGTAATAAGGCCTATTAAAGTTTTTGCCGCTGGACGATCTTGCGCTCGCGAGTTTCCCTTTCGAAGGGACTCTCGAGCCCGAGTTAATGCTTAAGAACAACCTGCGAAGGGGCGGCATCGGGCTCTTACAAGGTGAAATTTGCCCAGCCGCTTCCAAAAAGCTGACTCATTTCTTGATTGCACCGACGGTATATTCTCCGACAATTATGCAAAATAGCTCTGCCCTTATTCGCGCCCGACGCATCGCCGCTATTATTAATTTTTCGTAGCAATAAAAAAAAAAAACCGCGAGAGGATGAACGGAACCAAACGCTTCCGTCGCTTCGATACTCGATATGTAGACGACTATCCAAATTTTACGATTATAGAAGTATAATTCATTTTTCATAATCGCATCTTTTCTTGATATGTTTTGTAATAAATCTGTGAATTTATTAACGCAATTATTTACAATAAATATTTAATTATATATATTTTTAATTTCAAATATCGTCTAAATAAAGAAAATTAAGATAGAGATTTTATTTCAAAGTCATTTCACGGAAAATATACAGTATGCTAAAAGGGACCGCGATACTCGATAAAAACTCTTTCCCGTATGATTCTTATATTAATCACTGCCATCTTAAGAAACGGCCATCAAGTAGCCGGACGTAGGAGTGCGAGGGGTCGACGACGTACTTCCGTCGTCGTCCCGTCCCGTCATCGTTGCCGTCGTCATCGTCGTCATCCTCCAGTGAATGAGGACGCGACGCGGCAATTCTTTACGTGTTACGCAATGCCGTGTACATGTGTGCGTACGCGTGTTCGGCTAATGCGATTAAAAAGGCATAACGATTACGTTCAATTATTAACAATTACAAGGACAGCAAAAACCGTAATTACCTGCCATTAATCAGAAAAGCCGGAGCGCGTTTCTCCATCGTTATATTCGCGACGCGTTACCCGCGGAATGGCGAACACACTGTACGGTATGGTGTCGTACCAGTGTAGAGAGTAGGGCACGTATGCACGGCCAGATTCGCACGAATTGCCACGTACGCTAAATCAAATTCCTGAATCGTTGGACTGGACAAAAAGTAGCCGCGTAATCACGGAGCGCAGATTGCCGTGCGCAAGAAAGTAGCAAATAATTGCGTACGTGTAAAAAACCTACTACTCACTTTGCTCGTCCAAGGTAATCACGAACGTGTCGCATTAATATTTTAAATTGTATATTAGATCGTTGTAATGAGATAAAAGGACAGCGACACTCTTGCGCCTTGATTGATTACTGTAACTGGACAATATATGGTAAAAATGATAATAATAACGGTGTACCTGAAATTTAAAGGAGGAACAAAAACTTAAAAAACAAGAAATATCGAGTTAATTAAGAACATGAATTTTTATCGCATCAAGTTAAATTTGATTAATATTTGACTTTCCTTTTCAATCTTTATAAATCCTAAATTTATGCCACTGACAAAAAATATATCATAATAAAAAATAATGTAATGTGTTCGTTAAAATGCTATCAAACATATGCAAAAATATCCTGTCAAATAAATATCTCTTTTTAGTATCTTAAATACTTCGTCTTAAATATTTCGTTTTAAATATATTGTATTAAATTTTAAAAAAATTGTACGACATATTTCCTCAAGATCTTCATTTTTCGATATATACCAAGTATACAAATCGAGCTGGAAAAAATTTATGATACCTTCCATGCGACACGCCGTGTAATTATTTGAGCGAGTAATGCACGATTATTAACGTTGTCATTCGCGATTTATATAATAACGTTGCGAGACGAAATTAATTGCCGGCGTCGCCGCTGATTATTCAGCTGGACGCGCAATTTTTATCGCTGGATAAAGAGTGCGTCGTGTGCGTACCTTATCCGGCACAAAGACGAGGGACGTGATTTAGTAATTGATAGTGACACCACCGGTAATTAACTGCCGTGGATAATTGTGATTGTATTTAAGACTTGCCGACTGGCAGCCGGTACACACTTTTTCGCAGGTAAAAGAGGACGAAAAAAAAAAAGGAAAGGAAAGAAGGAAACGCTGTCGTTGTTCGTCGCTGTGTTCTCAGAATTGCCGCAAGGACAAGACTAATGCACCGCGACAACGATGCGTCGAGCATTCATGCCGCTGGGCCAAGCAACGTGCGAGATTTATGGTCCAGAATAAAGGCGACGACGACACACGCCGCGGCGTTGTCTCTTACAAGAAACGCGTTTACAACCAAATTTGTTAATCCGTTGAGCGCCGCGAAATTTCACCGTTCACTTCTAGCAGGGGGTCCCAATAGGGAATCTACCTGCGACGATCGGGGAGATACAACGCCCTGAACATTTAATACAACTTTTAATTACTCGATGAGTGAGAGAAAGAGAGAGATTTTGTCATGTATTAAAAAAATTCAGCTCGATTAAAGTAAATTCGGCTTAAATAAAATTCTCAGCTTAATTAGTAAAATAAAATAATCCTTTTATAACCGATCTCTCTCCATTCTCTTGTTTCCAAAATATGTGCAAGATGTATCTTTGTGCATGCTCCGTACATTCTCCTCAGATTTCTACGGTGTTACGTAAACGTTGTTATATCAGTATTACAAACTAAGCCGCTCGCTTACTAGAAACACCAGATTTGTGTAATTTGCAGCAGCTCCACCCATTTCGCGCGAGTAAAAACGCGACCTCTAATTACGGATCAATGTGCGTTCCGAGTTCTGACCAAGGCAAAAACAAATGGCGTGATTTGTGCGAGGGTAAAAACCTTCGATGCGCAGCTATGAATTTAGATGCAGATTGGAGCGCGGCCAATTACATTTTGCACATCGCAAAACTCCGCAACGGGAGGCGCGTGATTTATCACACGTGTGCCGACTATTTTGCCATATCTGTTCTTTTTTTCATCCGGAGCGTCTAATGATCGTTCACGAATAATCGCTATACGAGTATATAGACGATCGACGGACGGCACATCTGCCTTAGACAACTATTATTGATTAACACAAACGCGCTCGCATCGATCGACAGATCGGTCCGTCGAAAAAGAAAGAAATTGTTGCGAACAAAAGCTGTCGAAGAGATGAATCGAGAAGAGTATCTCGGTAAGTTCGGACTCCGATAATTTAGATAAATAGGTATGTGAAAATAATTTTTAGACTTATTAAAAAATGAAAATATTACAATTCATCATATTCATAAAGTATATTAATAAATATTTATTTGAATAGTACCAACTAAATATTTATTAAATATAAAAATATATTTAACAATAAATGGAAAAACGGGCAATTAACAGTCTAAATTCGCAGTAATTGAAGCGATTATATCAACATATATTTCTCAGTACTACCGCACGGTATTTGTTATATACTCGTATATGTAGTACTGAGAAATATATGTTGATATAATCGCTCCAATTATTGCGAATTTAGCCTCTTAATTACCCGTTTTTTCATTTATTGTTTAATTTTTATCTTAAGAGCCCAACTTTAATTATTGTTTATTAAAAATATATTTATTTCGTACAAAAAACATTAATTTAATTTAACAATCGCTTCTTTTTATTAAGTAAATATTTATTTATTGTAAGTAAATGTTTAGTTGGCAGTATTCAAATAAATATTTATTTATTTAGGTTATTTTTTCCTCAATATAACATTGAAGCTACCGAAATGATAATTCTGTATCAAATGATTGATAACGAAAAATTTTCCGGATAAACGCTATATAAATTTTATAAATCTAATTTTCTCTTTTTGCTTCACAACAATTAGTTATAAGTCTATTATTGTGGGGTTTGATACAGGTGCAGAAATTACTGTAATCGAAAGTGATCAATAACGATATTATAGCCAGTAAATCATTACGAGCGTGACGTAACATTCCGCCGATATTCAAGCCGACCAAGCATATATCTTCATCCGTCCATAGAAAACGGCACATTATTACATTCATAGAAATATGCACCTACACACCCTATTAAATATACATATTTATCAGCGTTTAATTAATCGGTGCGCGGAATTCCCATTTTACTGATCCGTTAATGATCGAAAGATCCCGTGGTGGCAATTAAAGAAGTTCGAGCCGCATATATCTATCTTTAGGAAGATCTCTTCTCGCTTTCTCCATCTCTTTCTCTCTCTCGCGATAATCGATAATGTACACCGTTGCGGCTACTATATTGACAGACACACCGCGTGTGCGCGTACATCAAAGTATCAAGGCACAGCGAAGTGTGTGCAAATACCGCCGGCGGCGGGCAACTTGGCATTCCCTGGCGATCATGTGTGCAGAAATCATTAACGATCGCTATCGAGGCGCGGACGTAGAACGAAACGATATATATGCGCCGTGACTTAAGCTGCTACCACGCAACGTCGGAATTAATTTTTATTTGCGAATCGGTACGTCGTGGCGTGCCCCGCGTCTCTCGTCGATTCGTGATCACCGCGAATGATCGATGATCGGCCGATACTCCGGATGCCGCGCAAATTACACTTGCCGCTATCTCTGCGATCATTAATTACTCGCGTGTGCGTAAATCGTCGATGGATGCTTTCTCCGGGCTGATAATAGACCAATTTGCAGATTGTAAACGAGAATCGCGCGCGAGAAGAGGGAACGTGATTCGGCATCGCATTTCGAGCATGATCGCGATATTCATGGGCGCCGCAAGGAGGTTCTGTTTTTTTTTTTTTTTTAAGCTCTTACGTGAAAGAAGATTCGTCTGTAATCCTCTCTGTATTCAACATTGTATTAATAGTATAACTAAGGAGGATTAAGACTGGACACACGAAATTTCTTCAATAATAGCGTATTAAAATATAGAATATTTATTAAGCGCCACTTGGAAAGTTTAAAAGAGCTTAGCGTTTGATTTTTTCTAAGAAATGCAATTAATATTAATTACTTTGTAAACAATACTAACGATACCTCTATTCTGTAACGGGCACTATTCTGTAACTGTTTTACACGCCTACCGACAGTTGTCGGTGTTGTTGCGCAGCTTTTTCATCATATAAAATATCTGCGCAACGACACCGACAACTGTCGGTAGGCGTGTAAAACAGTTACAGAATAGTGCCCCGGGGCTGGTTGTCGTACGGGGTTGATTGTCAAAATGCTTATAACTCAAACAAGATACGGCAGAAAAATCTCTTTTTCTGACTATAGATAGCTGATATAATATTAATTTGTTGTGTAAAATGGTTTGCACACATCACAAGCATTGTATATATTATTTATAGCGATTTTTGAGAAAATTAAGTCGGTGAGTAAATTTTTATAATCACCTATTTTGTTGTCTGACAAGTCTTTGGCATTATTAATCGTAATATCCCTGTATTCATAGAAAATGACATATCTTGGAAGATCTTTGCTACAATTAAGTAATCATTATTCTGACTAAGTTTGTGAATATAATCTCTTTTATTAAAAATTAGCTATGTGGGGTAGATTAACCAAAATGAAACGAGGTTAGGTGACAATTAATTTTAATATCTTTAGAGGGGACACATTTTCAGAGAGAGAATATACTCACAAATATATTATATTTCATATAGATATATGTTTTTTCATTTTTCATATAGAAACTATGGTACAAAAACAAATTACGTATTTTATGATTAAAATAACTATTTTATTTGTATTAATACTATAATTACTATTATTTCTCAAAATATAGAACTGATATTAAAATAAAAATTGTGTTTTTTATATGTGTTGTTCATAACAAATATGCTACTGCCAATCCTAAAACGTGTGACAATCAACCCAGAACACGGGGTTAATTGTCATATTTTCGCAGCTTCATTTAAAATTAAATAACTTATTTTTATGATATGATGAATTGACGAGTAATATTTTTTTTAATATCTAAAGGATGTAGGTATATTGTAACGTATATAATATTTCAAAATCAGGCATCCACTTTTTTCTAAAAATCAATGATCCAAAACTGTGACAATCGGCCCCGGTCTCCCCTACCAAGATGGATCCTTCGCACGGTCTCTTTATAATCGTATTTTTATTTAAACATAACTGATGGAAAATTAATGGGTCTTGAAGAAAAACCTTGTCGACGCCTATGACGTTTAATCCTCGCCTTTCTCCGACTCCGCCGGGAGATAATGTTTCATCGGCGTTCACTGGTAGTTGCGTGCGTGTGTGGCTATGTGTGTACACGCGTACTAACGAGCACGCGTCCCAGTTTACACGATAATCTTTACAACGTAATAATCGGCGGATACGTGAGCGCCCGACGGGGTCGCGGGACGTTTCGCCGTCATAAATACGCAATCGCGATCGTGGCGCGATACTTCGCGCGGTTTGCGAGCCACGATCGAGAGAGTCAATCGCGCGTGTATAGTGGAACGGCGGGAATCGTTTTTACGGATCGTTGCCAGGCGAAACGGATTCATGCTAAATCATGAGACGTCAATCGAAATCGTAAACACGCGAAAAAAAAAGGATTACGCGATACGAAAGCCAAGTGCGATAGAAAAATAATAAGATCGTAAAATAATCATATTTCGTTATTATGACACCAGCACGAAAATTTATAGTGGCCTTCAAACTCGTCGAGCTCTAACTGATTTGAATCACCTCGATTTATCAAAAGTACACCGCGTTTACTGCTAAGAAACTATGTGTATATACTGCAAAAGTATTTGTCACATTTTTTTTCACCGTTGAATTAGCATATATTATACTTTCAACGATCGGTTGCAAAAAAATATAACTATGTGCTCAAGCGGAAAATTTACTTATCTGTTTTGCGAATGATTATTATCGACTATATTGGTATTACGCACTTACGTAAATCACCTGGGTCTGAGTCAATCTCTTTTTCTTTCATAATGGACCGCGAGATATCGAAATTGATCTATTGATTGAATCACGTAGAATTACACGAATCAGTAGACCATCGTAATCGGCCTACCGAGAAATCACTTTACAACGTTCGTATACTTCATCACAGATTAATTACAAAGGTATTGCGTAATGAGATGAAACACGAGTTTTAAATTAGCGAGAATAAGAAATAGCTGCTGCACAAATGTGTTCTGTGCAAAAAATAGAGTTTATGCAAACTTAATTAACTCGTGCAATATACTCATTTGAAATAATAAGTTTCTTATAATTGAAATAATAATCATAAATAGGTATAATATTTTTGTATAATCATACAAATGCGTTTTCTTGAAATTAATTTACTTTATAATATAATTATTAGTCATTTGTTTCATAATATAAAGTACTAGTAATTTGTAAAATAATTGTAATTTCTAGTAATTTGTGAACAAAAAATGTTATATAGACTGCAGTAAAAAAATTTTACCGAATCAATTAAACATTATATTGTCCTACCTTCAAAAATATTTTTATTTTTGCGTTTTTATATTTAACATTGATGGATGGACGCAAAATCCGATTTTCCTTCTTTGATAGCAGCTGAATTAAGGTTAATTGTCCCGAGAGCGATAAAAAAAAAAGTCAAGGCGGCAGAATGAATAACGTAAAGGGTCAGAGGTTGCTCTCACACGTCCGGGACGTAGTCAGCTGTTCCCGTTCGATATCTCACAATCTTACCGCGCTCTTCGAGGCATTACGAGAGCAGGGGTTACAAGCGAATTCGTGGCGCATCGGATGCGCATTGCCCGTATCCGGAAGGTACATATATCCGGCGTTATCTACGCCGTTATCGCGGTAGGAGCGAACAGACCAAAAGACTCGCCGATAATTCGTAATTGCTGCTTATTATCGCGCTCGAGGGATCGAACACGGCCAAGCGACGCCGGTTCGTGTCACAGGATGTATTGATGCGTCTATTAGCGCAAATTTGCAAGTATGATTCGATGTGGAAACATCTCTCCCGAATGTCGCTGGCCGAGGTGTCTGAACCGACGTAAAAGGACGCTCGCGAGAAGACCGTATTATCAAGTGTCGTTCACATGAATTCTAGCGCTCTCATATTGTGATAATATTGTGTAATTGCATTTTCCACACGTACGTTTATACCAAGAATTAGTATCGCCGCAGTAGACGCGTAAAAATTCTTTCACAGAATCTCTTGTGTTGCACCAGGAACCTCAACTAATTCTAATCATAGTTTAATATTGTAATTAATTTAGTCTTAAATATTAAATTATTTAAATATGTATAATTGAAATTATTTAAATTTTATATTTGCATAATTATATGTAAATATAATTGTAATAAATTTTATAAAATACATCTTTTTCGCTGACGATAACTGGCGTAGTGGTTCAATGCCTTTGATTTTGTATTGTTTTTAATATTAACCACGTCTCGACTTACATTGTTGTAAATATAATTTTTTTAATTTATGTGCAATACAAAAATATAAAAAATCTAAAAATAAAAACTACTGAAATATTTTACAAAAAAATATAGTGTATTTTCTATATTAGCATGAAATTAATATTGCAAAATCAAGTCTTGTGTAAACGATACTTTACGTGTTTTCGAGTTTTGGTATCTGATACAGAATATCGCCGATTAGTATCGAGTATCTCTCGCATATAATATGTATAGTATAATCTATAAATCGTAATATATTTCGATATCTACGTAAGAACCTGTTTTATATATCGGTGAACTAAATAGATTTGATTTGAACTAGATCACCGCGAGTTAAAAGTAGGAACTCTTTTTTTCCCCTGCATTTCCTTTTTGCGCTATGAATCTAAGTCCACTCTGTAACATTTTACTCGCTTCGAATTAATTAAAAGAAATACGAGTTTCAAACTAATAATAAGCAATCGCAGTTACAAAACAAACATAATGATTAGACATAATAGGACGAATAAACAGAAGCGGTAATTTTATATAATTCGCGCGATGAAACGCAGGAAATCTCATGGATGGAAAAATCATGGAAGAAACTTTAATTGGCACTTGCAGTACGGATTAGCGGGTAATTAACAGTCACCGTTTGTCGCCCGCCATGCATACTGCGTACGTCGCGTTCGCGTACGCGGCCACAATGACTTAGCTAATTGGTTGATTGCGACGCGCTAATTTGCACGGCCGTAAATCGCGTACACGCAACGTACGTACGTACGTGTGCAAGCAGACGCTAACGGCGCCGCAAATGTAGCAGAAACGATGCAGTTTTTCAAGCTGCTTTAGCGAGGGGAACGACAGTGAATGCATTCGCACTCTCCAAGATTCTGCACATTCACACCACATCGTTGACGCACAGCTAAGGAGCAAAGCAAATTTACTTAGATTTTTTCGTAACTAACTTACGGATTAAAACTTTTTGGTTGAGCCAAAGTCAAGATTGATGTTAAGTATAAAATAAGTTTTTGTTATTTACCTCCTTGCATTACTTTGGAGCTTAATTTTCCGACAAAGCGTATTTTCAACCGTACGTGAAAAATAATAAAGGATTGAAAAATGTCTTGTACTTATTTAAAAAAAAAAAAACATAATGAAAACTAATATAAGTACACGATTTTATTGGTCCTATTAGCAACATAATATCTCTTTGCGTTCCATGCGAGATTAATCACTAGTTAGAACCCTGCAATTCGCTCTATCATTTCTAATCGAGCGTGACGTATCTAATTGAACATTCATGATATTGTCAAGGCGCGCGGAACAGCCGATGGAGAGAAATAAATGGGCGTTCGCGAGATCGAATACTCGCGGTAAATTAAGTAACGTCGATGCGATGCAAGTTACCACTCGTTTCGCGATGGAATCGCGTTAAAACACGTTCTCGCCGATGTTTATTACGACGTACACTTGCGACACATAAACCAGCTATCGTTCATTAATCCGCGCCGAGAATAACTTCAAGATAAGCATACGTAGTGCTCGTTGGTATACAGTCGATGATTTGTATAATTTTGCTGAAAACAATTTGCTGTATGACATTTATAAATTTGTGCTAATTAAAGATTTGCGTGTTCTCGACATTTTCATTTGCATATTGTCATTTAAAGCTATTATATTGTCAATCAAAATTACTCTGCTATGTAATTGACATTAAAGTGATAACATTATTTCCTTGCAATTATCTTACATGTATATGAAATAAAAAAAATTTCTATAAAGAGTATATATACACAGAAAAAAATAATTTTGTTGAAGTATCTAAAGATTTAGCTGTAGATACTGATTTGGAAATTATTTTGTTAAACTTAAAATAATTATGAAGAACAAGTATTATGAGCAATACTGCAAAAAGTTTTGGTTTTCTAGTAACTTCTAGCTGTACGTCCTATATAATTATTTTGATTGTCTAATAAAATGATTTTTAGACTCTCTCTCTCTCTCTCTCTCTCTCTCTCTCTCTAATTAAATTTTTACACTCTAAAAAATGTCAATGTTGATTTAACACCAAGTTATATCTATATAATTCTCACAGTGTTAATATTAACATCAATATGAAGATTTAATACCATGCATTTTAAATCCACATTGCGATGGATTGGTATAAATATAGGGGTTTTAAATCTACACCATGCTGGTATTAATATTATTATTAATACATGGTGAAAATTATAGCCATGACGTTAAATCCACATCGATATTTTTTCAGAGTGTAGATACTTCAGCAAAATAGTTCTTTTTATGTGTGAGTGTGTAGTAGAAACAATGCCATTGATTTCTGTAATGCAATTATGTTATAGAATATTTTTTGTAAATTTATAATTGATCTATCCTGTAGAAAAAACTCGTTAAAAGCTGCAATTAACTATTATACACATCTGTGCGTTCCTTACGTTAATTTCATTATTTTTGCGCGCAAAATGAATTGGCTCTCATCAATCGGTGGAGAGTAAATGGTGCTAAAGATAAAAAATCAGCACGATCGATACACAGATGCGTGATCTCGCGGGTGTATTTACCCGTTCGATCAAGCTAAAGAATTTAATGTGCCTTATCATATAAGGAAAGAATACGAGAGAGCGAGCGCTTAGAGAGCGACTCCCGATTCCTCGGCACGCGGTGAAATTATAGTATTTACGTGAATTAGATTTCGGTTTCGGTAATTTTCAGTTAATAACGACGAGGCGAATTGGCCGGCGAGTGAACGCTAAGTGCGGCCTCAGGCTCTATTAATGCTATTATAATGTAAAAGGCTACCTACACGTCCCTCTCTCTCTCTCTCTCTCGCTCGCTCTTTCTCTTTTTTTTCTAACTCCATGTCTCTTTTTCTTTCCTTCTTTCCCTCTTTCTCTGCCTTCTCTCTTTGCGCGTCGATGAACTCGTAGTTGCACACATCGTGAGTATACGTGAACAAAAAGGAAAATCCGGCGAGGTTTAGGCCCGTTGTATATTATCGGCATTACGTCGAGGCTACCTGCATTATAAGCTCATTTCCGATAAATTGACTCGATTAAAAACTGCCGCTTAAGAACCGCGTAAACCACTTCGATCCTTCCCTCCGCCATCCCGCGCCCGTCTTTTCGACCCTCGCTTTCTATCGAACTGCCCGCTTCTAGAAATTTACTCGATCGGCTGCCGTTTTCTCTAAAGACTTCACATATGAGCGTATATCGAAGTACGTAAGAGCTATGTTTCACCGATATGCGCGAAACGTGACGGGGATACTCGCAGTCGTTGCAAATTAAATTTCTTGCAAGATTTAAAATGAGCTATGTAACTATCTAGACAAATAGAAAAGAAAGCAGTAATTCAAGAATAAATAAATACAATTTAAATATCTTATATAAAAAGACATTTTGATACTATTTAATTTTATGGTTTAAAAAAGTATATTTTAACTGTCAATATATATTTGTATTTACGCGTTTCGTAATAATTCTCTGTTTAATCACAAGAGAATACACTATAAAAATATTCTCTTAAAAATGTTCAATAATTTAATTTAAATTAATATTAATTGTTTAATGACTGTATATTTAATCTTTTATCCTAGCAATTATTAATATTTTCATTCATGTGTTAGCCAATAGTTACTTTGTAATCCGGCTTCAAAACCACTGGTTGACGGATATTTATTGCCAACGATTCCGTTACAAGTTTACAAGCAATATCGAACGCCGTTACACGATGGCGAGATTGCGATCATGCCAAGGTGCGGGCTCGTAGAAATCATTAATTCCTACGAGGTGAAGTCGCGGTGAAAGGAGTGATACCTCTGCCGCACGCGCGCGTATGTCAACATTTACATCTAAAATTTATTTATTTTAACTCGCCTCTTTTTGATACACATATGTGATAATAAATCATACGTACATCCTTGTATTTTCTATCTCGTCATATCGCCTTATTTAAAATTGATATTCATTAGTTTTAATATTATATTAAGTAGACATGTGTATCGTTACTACAGAAAATTAATTAACTCAGCTTTTATAAAATAAGGGAGAACCTGATTTATCGCTGATAAAAAATTTCAATTTCGATACGTGTAAGATTATTTAATACATGTAAGATTATTTAAAATCATTAGGTATAGCTATAAATTCTTTTTATTAATAATAGAGTTGTATCATTTCTATTTGAGAAGAAACTTTTACGCATCCTTTTTCAATGCAATGACTTTATTTAAATTGTTTACACTATACGCAATCATGTAATGTGACGGATGACATTGATATCGAGTGAATAACAATTTTTACCGCAAAAGCGTATCACGTCTCACGACTCTGCGCGAGATACTTATTCTTTTTCTAATGATTTTCTTAATCGTCGCAACGTGCGACGATTAACCGCGACAGGTTTGTGAGATGCAGGAAGAAGGCATGCGATTAAAAGAGTTGTGTTTGAAAATGAACAAGGACTCGAGAGAAGCGTATCGTTTTGTTCAATTTATAATCTACGCAATACGTATTTCTTTCATTTTTTTTTTAAAGGGTAACATGCACATAATTTACATCACATGATTTTTTTAGCATTCACAAAGACATTCTCGAGACAAATATGGTTTACACGCAGATTTATTTCGGATGTACTATTTAAATTATTCCAATGTAATGCAATCTATTTTTTGTACAGTTAGATCATTTTTACTCTTTGCATTAAAATATTCTATTCTCATTGTTGAAAAAAATCTTGTTACGCAAGAAGTACTTTTATTTATAAATGTATTAATATTTTTTAATGTACACGATATACCTTTTTTAACCTCATTAAAAAGTTTTCATTACGCAAAAAAATTTTTATCAGATTAAATTTAATTGCAATACGATTTGCGAATTGAAATAGCTGATTAAAATAATTAATATACAGATACTTTTATAATTATTAAAAAATACGAGTAATACTTGTGAAAAATGTATTTTCTTGATGTGACCACAATTAACCGATTGTATCACGTGATACATCTCTCTTACATTGATTATGAAGAAGATACTCGGCACGCCAGAACGAAATCATTCAAAGCTGGTTTTTATTTAGAGACGTAAAACTTTTTACGAACTAACAGCCGTGTTAAAGGTTAGCCTAATTATACAGCGGTAAATCTTTCCACGAAGACGGAAATTTGAAGCGTGGAAATTCCAAATCCCGAGATAGTTTATAGTTTATGGCCGGCGCATCGAGTAGGTCGTCGTTTAAATCCATTCGTAGCGGAAACTAGACCGCAACGATTTCCCTGGCCATTCGTGGAATCTGATCGTTGCTGATAATACGTTGTGGTCGCCGCTTCACGTGACAACTGATGAATCGTTTCACACTACGTTCGCATTTCAGTCGCGAGCAGATGGCCTTAACGAGAGCATTATAGCTTTATCCTACTCATCCTAAGGTATCAATCGATTTATCAATGATGTACACATATATCCCGGTTTTCTATAAATTTTTACCTTACAGACTCTTAGGCCTGGTTTTTCATTATCTGGTTAAGTTGTGATTAAGTTTAATCTGATAATGTAAAAATTATATTTTTCTATCTATATTTAATCATTAAACTGATATTCTCTTTTGTAATGAATAACTCAAAGTTACCATTATAAAATCACTAAACTAGTTTAGTAGTTTAGTTTTTCTAGCTATGATTACTAGTTTAGTGATTTTGTAATGGTAAAGTGATTAATCATAGCTAGAAAAGCTAAATTTTTACATTATCAAGTGAAATTACGTTTACACCACAAGTTAATTAGATAATGAAAAACTAGATTTTAGACTATATTTTAAACAATTGTTGTGATATTGGAGTATTATAACATTTATAATTATATGTATACAAAGTCAAAGATTTAAAACATGTGTAAATGTATGAATTAACAGATGTAATTTCAACAAAATCTGTAAAATTCTTCATATGTACGATAATTATAATTTTACAGAACTTTAATGATTGAAAATCTTATTTCCAATCTTATTATTATTTAATGGTATTGTTTTTATTTTTATTTCTGCAATCATCCGAAAGCATTTAAAATTACCTATTTTGCACACATAAATAGTCTACTGCGTTTTTTTTTTTTTATAAAACAGACGAATCGCGATGATTGTCAGGGTGGGTGTAAAAATTATAGACTAAAGAGATTGAAATCCTAATATGATTTATAAAAAATTATAATCTGAGTTATATTACCATTTGATAAATCTTATAAATAATAGCCTGAAATTTTATTCATGAAGTAAATTTACCAAAATTTACCAAAATTTTTATGCCGGACTTCGTGATTCGAGCAGTTTATACAATACCCGAATTGTGGTGTCCATAATTATATGTATTATATTTGTGTTAGTATAAATGACAAAATTATACCTATGTTATTGTTCGAGAGTAACGTAATTATTTGTCTATGCAGATCATTCGTCGCGAGGAGGCAGCGAGCAGGCCGTCCCGCAGACGAGTCCTGCGAGCAGCACGAGCAACTCGAGCCAGGTGACTCAGGTGAGCCAGCAGGTGAGCCAGCAGTCTCACCCGCAGTCTCACCAGCAATCGGCGCCGGCGTCAACGACGACGACGACAACATCTCAGTCCACTCAAATGGGTATCTCTACCGAGGAGGTAAGGCCCGAGGAAGAGGGCACCCACCCGAGAGCGGCGCCGACCAGCCCCGAAAGCGAAGCGGAGGCCGACGACTTTGCGCCCAAGAGAAAGCAACGTCGTTACAGAACGACCTTTACTAGCTTTCAGTTGGAAGAGCTTGAAAAGGCCTTCTCCAGGACGCATTATCCGGATGTGTTTACGAGGTGAGTCGAGTGACCATCAAGCAATGTTCTAATAATCTCGAGCTTTATCTCAACTCAAATTGCCGGGGCGAGTTCATTTAGATGGAATTTTATTTGGAATTGAAAAGTTGGTATGCGAAGGACTATAGACGTCATGATTTTAAAAAATCAAAATTTCTCCTAAATTAAACACATAGGTAACACTACAAATATCAGTCTTATATATAGATATACAATTTTGCTAAAGTATTTAAAAATTTAGCTAGATATAGATCTGAACATAATTTTATTGAGTCATCAAAATAATATCATGTAAAATACTTAAGCATTAATGATAATGTTAAAAAGTTTTGACATTCTAGAAACCCGTTTTAGCGTTCTACATAATTATTTTGATGGTGCAAACAAAATATTTTCAAATTTATATTTAACTTTTTAGATACTTTAATAAAATCGTTCTTTCCTTGTATCTATGATATATAGTCACAATTAAAACACACCAAATAAATAGTGACACAGAATAACATAAAATAATTCTCTATGTGAGAATAAAAAAATATTTTAAAACTTTTTTATTATATACGTTTAGCATCAAAAATATATATATACTCGCTGTGGAATATTAATAGATGGTAACTAATCTAGTATTAAATTAGTAATCACTTAAAACTAAAGCTCTACTTAAAAGTGCTGAGCCTTTCGATCTCAAATTAGTTTTTATTTTATTGTTTCATGAATACCCTAAATAATGTAACGAAAAATGTGTTTTTATTATAATTATTTTTATATTTGTTTTTATTAAAATTATTTATATGTGAATGTCATTACTATATATACAAGAAATGCGCGAAATTAGAAAATGTGAAGCTAATGAATCTTATATTATGCAGTTATTCTTATAATGTTTCACAAGAGCATTTGAACAAAGATCAATTATTACAAAGCTATTTAGAGTTGCGATCTGTCTTTCGAAGACAACCCTAGACGACTAAGAGGTTAAGGTATATTCGTATCTAGTCGCATTTATCAGGCTTTAGAGTTCATGTTCGGAAGAGTAACAGGATTTAGATACATATAGACCGATTATCGGCTACCACCCAAATATTTTGTTGTCTGGCTCCTGTGCACTCTCCTGGCTATCGCTGATAACTCGCTATTTACCAAAATTCTTTTTCAAAAAATGGTCTCCGCCGTAAGATATTTACGATGGGTGCACAGGTAGTCCTTGAGCATGGTTATAAAAGAAATCTGGTTATCCTAAGTGTATAACTACCTGAGATAGTCTCGAAATAGTGATGACTGGGTGACGGCTGGAGACATCGAGTAGGTATACAGGCATATCGTGTTTTAAAAAGGTATGCTTAATGCGTGTTAACCTTAAATACACTAAAATCTTAAATGGAAAATAATCAAAAGTCTTAAAAAAAAATAATCTTAGTGTCTAGACTCCAGCTTAGGCTCCAGGAATGACTAACCTAACCTAACCTTCAGTTGGTAGCAGTCTGGAGCAAAAAAACGATTACTTGTCGGGTGCAACAATCGATAAGATTAATACATGTAAATAATATCTTTACATTGATATTAATATATTCACAATTTAATAACTGGCGTAAGGCTCCAATAGCCCACTCATCATTAGAGTTTCTGTATTGAAATTAATTGAGCCGTTCTTATTCTATTGTATTATTTTAATACATAGCTTTTACTATAATTATCATAATTTTTTATCACGTATTTGTGTCTCTAATAAATTTTATTTGGAGACTAAAGAATTTGGGAAATATCAAATTAATATTAAGAATATAAAATAATATTTATTTTACTTAATATATATATATATATAATATGAAACGTTCATTTAAATTTATCTGTTCTAGCTAACGTTTTTCTAGTTCTATACATTCAAAATAATTCCGACATAAGTATATATACTTTATAGCGCGTATTTTAGAAAAAGGACGAAATTAAAGTTAACTCGAAAACTCTTGAAAACAAAACCTTTCGAAACGCTTTTAAACGTAGTTTTGAATAATGATGTCTGTTTCCTTCTTTAATCTGAATCCACGGTAGATTCTAAAATAAATCACCTATCCATCCGTGCAAGTCTGCTAAATCCGCGAGTGTAAATTCGTGGAACGATACATCGATCATCGGGCCTTCCTGCAGCCAGACTGACGATCCTCATGCAAATTCCCATCCGTAGACGCGGAACGACGGTTTTGCATTATTAAGTCCCCTGCACACCCGGGTCCAGTTACATACGTACAGTATATCGCGCCGCCATTGGGCTGCGGCGCAATCTATCTGGGTAGCTTTTTCTTTCTTCTTGTTCTTTTTTTACTGCCTTCCTCCGCGCCGTGGAACACCCGGTAGGTAACTAATAGCGGTGTAATCGCTCGTAATAGGTCCGGTCCTGCGGCCACGGTATGGGTTCTCGTAATTAACGAAGATGGTAGGGAGTATGCAGAGAGAGGTGAAGCAGGTAGAGTGTCCGTGGTGTACGGTCAGGACTGGAGATGTATTCGCGAGTATGGCGAGACAAGCTACACATTCATGCACGCGTGAAACTGCGACAAAGATAGCCTTAACGAGCAAAATACAAATTCCCTTCGTTTATCTAGCAAAATTAGAACCGAACCTCTCAGAAGAGGAGAACAAGGCGATTCCGAACGAGTTTTCCGTGTAACGAAAAAAATATTTTTAGAATAGATTTTTAGAAGAAAGTTAATTGAAAATTTCTAATCTGTGCGATGAACAATATTGTGAAAAATACATTAAAAGATACTTGTTAATCTTTGTAGCTATGATTTAAAAATTAGTGTGTCGATTTCTAGGAAATTAATTTCAATTATACGGAAAAATTAATAAATAAGAAAAGTACAGACAACTTTTGATTTTGGATTTAAAAGAGGCGAGAATTATTATTTTGTTGTTCGTTATAATAGTGAAATGGACTTGTATTTAAAAGCAATAAAGCATTTAAAAGCAATAAAGTTTCGTAATTTAATAGCGTTGCGAGTACTGACACCTGTCGGATTTTCAATCACCCAGGGTATTATTTTCGTAATAAACATGTACTTCCTTATAAAGCCGACACCTATTTATTTATAGTCATAAAAGTTCCTTTTCTTCTTAAGAAAACAACCGGTAATTGGCTTGATTGGTTTCTAATAACATTCGTCGCCCGTATTAATTTATTCCTTGTCCACTTATACGGGCTTCCTGCCTACGGAAAATTGCTCGACGTTTTCTGCTCTTTCGTAGGATAAATTGATCCCCCGTTTCTTCCGCTATTTCGCCGTGTGGTAGTATTAATTTCGCGCTAATTGGATTTTATGGTCGCTTAGTTTTATTGACTAGCCTGACGAGAACGAGAGGCAGAGAGGAAGGAAGAGAGAAAGAGAAGAGAGTAAAGTCGTGGAACACGACGCATATTCATTAAGCGTGCCTTTACATATAAGGGCAGACATGCGATTGGGACCTATCGAAATATATGTATATCGATGAGATCCTGAAGAAGATGCTAGTGCGGCCTTAACTTCCTGGACGTCGCGAATGAAAATTCATTCGCCAATAAAAGACACGTGTTCCCGCACGGCGGACCGTGTACATCGAATTGGATATCGATAAACATTTCTCTTATATTCATCGACCAGCAAATCGGTCCGAGAGTAGTCGAGCGAGCTCTCTTTTTGGGTCCTTCGTGACTTTTGTAGACATTCTTTCACCCATAAGTGGAATGTTTTTTTTTACATTTTCGTATTTTTACTTATTTATTTATCATTTCTTTTTACATTGAAAAAAATGCATGTAATTTTACATAGAAATTATCTATAACCGGAAAATTACCTAAATATGATTGGAAATTTACAATTTCCAGTAAATTTCCAATCATATTTATGTAATTTAAGTAATTTTCCAGTCATAAATTACATGCATTTTTTTCAGTGTACTATTTCATTAATAAAAATTCTTCTTCTTTTTGTAAATTAATCTCTTCTCTCCTAATAATTTTTTTATTAATTACAATTTTTGTTTCTATTCGTATTTTTACTTGTTTGTTTTCAATTTTTCCATTCCTCTACTTTTTCGTTACCGAAAGGGCTTCTTGAGGGCAATTTTGTCCGCCATACTGACAAAGATTAGACGGAGATAGCCCCGAACAAGCTGTTGACGACAGGACAACATTTTGTGGAATGCCGTTTCGAAATGCGATAACAGATAAGTACGGGCTTTTTGCGAGAGCCGCGAATATAAGGTCCGAGAGTGGCATTTGCGAGGGAGCGCGCGGATTACCAGATTCGTCCTGTTTATATAGCACTTAAAGCCGGCTTGCCACGTAGGCTCGCGAGAGAGCGTGGCCACTTGCCTTTACGGGCTCTTAAGATCTAATTTAGATTGGAGTGTTGCGGCTCGGGCCCATACTGCTACCGACGACGGCGACGGACTAATCGTTCGACCGTGAGCGGTCCCGACCAGTCCAGATCTGTCCGTGTTGGTTTTAATTTTTTATCCCGGTTGTAAACTCCGGGAGAAAGAAGGAGAGAGAAACGAAGCGCGGTTAAAGTGATGAAACCTTGTCGTCTTTTCAAATATCCAGCTACTTATTTTCTCTCTAGTGAACGACATAGCTAATTAATAACCTCATAAATGTTAACACGTATGGCGTGTTTAAACGCGATTACTTCCAACGTAGCATTCAGTCAGGTTTTTTTTTTATACCAACTTCGATGTGATTGACAAAATTTAATCAGCGCTTCGCCTTGCTATTCGATTTTTTAAATATGCGTTCTATAATTATGGTTAGAAATCGGTATGTTAAAGAAAAGCCAAATTGTATTGCAGTATAATTACTTAAACCTATTTTTGGAATGTCGAGGGGGGATACCTTAACTAATTATATAACAAAACTCTTTGATGATTTTCCATTTCTTAATTACTCCGACTAGCCGGGCGCCGTTTCGTCCCGCATTCGCTTCGAAAACCTGACTCGGCGGAATATCGCGCGCGGCCACCCCCGTCGTGCGCGTTCTCAATCTATCCGTCCGGTGGATCCATAAAATTTATCGTCCGTTCGCGTCGCGTTTCGAGGGATCCACCTGTTCAAAGGGCCCCGCGCGACGCGCTTCTCGGTAAATCATTCCGAAGGATGCCTTTATATCCGCGGGGTGGGCCGGTGGTGAGTTTAATAAGGATGATTGTTTCCAGTGATCCATGGAACGGAACCAGTTCCACGGAGCGGTCTCTTCTTCTCTTCTCCTCTCCCCCTTCTTCTTTCCACCGCGATTCTAGTCCTCCTCTGGCCCCTCTGACTCTCCGCTGCGTCCAGGACCCAGTCAACTCCTCCTGTCATTAATCGACCGACGACGAGTCATGCTCCCGATTAGAAACGCCGCCGACCCGTTATTCGTTTCTCAACAAATAAGATTAGTGCCTTCCGGAGTTAATTAGTGGACGATGTTACCTCGTCCCCACGGAAGTGGCATGAATCTCCGTCACCGTTAAATGACATAAAGTCCATATAAGCCTTCTTTTCATTGTTTTCAGTCGGTCATTGCTTCATTACGAAAGAGTAAATTAATAACATGGGGTGAGCCACGGATAAAAATTTATACAAGAAATTTATATTATACATTGAAAGCTAATAATAAAAAATTTCTTTTCGTTAAAATATTCGTAAAAGTTTTTTTCTTTTATTTACAGATAATATTTTGTTATTCCTTTTGAGATAATATATTAATAAAGAGATAAAATTTGTAAAAGAATATATTAAGTAACTACAGATATTGCTTTAATACAAATTTGCTGTTTATGATTTATTACATCTTATTATTTCGAATTTTAATTGCTTCATACTTTAATTCTCAGAATGGTATTATATAAAATAAGATTTACGATATATCAAAGTAAGAAGTCAAAGCTTCCAAAAATATTCTTAAAATATAATAAATGTTAAAAAAATCTCTTTTTTTTTATGAAACAATGAACAGAAGATATTTCTATTGTACGATCTATGAACTGTGTGCATTCTAAGCATTTTATTGCTGTCAACGATTCGAGTCTATGCTCTCCTGCCTGTTCGGATTCCGTTCGGAGCGACGAAAAAGATTGTTAGACTGTCTCGGGATCGTCCCTCCTCGTTCCTTCTCGACGACGCGACGGGCTGCTGCATGGCCGAGCAGGACGAAGGGCTTCGTCTCGCGAAGTGCGAAGGAGATCGAAGAGTACAGGTTTACCGGGGTCCATCCCTCATCCGATTGGCGGTAGTGTGGCCAATCAGTAATTGGCTCTCCACGCCGTACGCGTATTAAGCGCGCATTACGCACGCATTACGCAGCCGGCTACCGGCTTCTCTCTTTCGCCTCGCTCCTCACAAAGGTAGCGGTCACGGCAGGTATGCGCGCACGGCCGCGGATCCCCTGCTCGAGAATAATGCGAGCGGCAAAAGCCGCTTGTCACCCCTCGTCAGTGCGAATTACTTGTCCGGCCGGCGCGATTCGTTATTAAACATTATCGATACCGCGCATAAGGAGGCGTCTTTCTCGATGACGTATAAGGAAGGCGAGAAGCTTCGGGCGTCGCTTATTATACCGAGGCTCGAATTTCGTCGACGAATTTTCTTATCCTCTCTTTTTTACGTCACGTTACTGATAACGATCGTGTGTGCATAAACTCTGTTCACGATATTTCAATCGTAGGAATGTGTATTTTATTCAACATCTTCTTGTCATTTTATGTCATCTCGATTATTTTTTAAATTCAATTTTTTATTCTTTGCAATATTCCATGTTATTCTTTTTTTTTTTCCCCTGAGAATGTATATGATTGTTATCAAAAATTTGCTTAGTTTGCTTTAATTGTATCTATCAAATATACTTTCTTTATATTTAGTATTGTTAATGTATCTTTTACTTATTCTTTATCTATCTATATAGTATTAATATGTCGGCGTATTTTATTTTATTCGTATAAATTATGTATGTTAGCCACATGTCTAATTACAATGTGAAAACTTTTATAATAAATATTTACTAGAATGTTGATAGTAATCAACACTAATTAAAGACAAAGACGTGGCTAATTTTTGTTTCATGATATCAATCACATGCTGATATCGCTACTACTTTGTAAATATAATTAACAAGTCTTTTGTTAGACCTTAAATTTATCAGAAAGTACATCGACTTACGCAAATACAAATTATGTAGAGATAATTATAATACGTGATTTATGTCAAGATAAATAGCAAATTCCAAGACTTGTTTATTCAACGCAACCGTTACAATGCACATGGACTGTAACGTGTTACACATTTGTTTGTGTGCTTAGATATTTATATATATATAACTCGACACTAGCTCTTAAAAGTTACACGCAGTAAATAAATTGACTATGTGTGCGTGTGTGTGTGCATGATTTTGCTTTTATTCTCTTTCGAGATGTTCTATAGAAGTTAACAATCTTGGAATATAAAAATTATATAAAAGACTGCGACCTAATTTAATGACCCAAAATGTTTTTACAACCAATAATTTTTAAAAATACTTTAAAAAGTACGAGTATTGATAAAATTATATATAGTGTGACCTAACTTATAAATTAAGTTTAAGCAATTACCATTAATTTCAGAGAATCATTTAATATTTTATTCGTCGTGTTACGAAAGAAATATTTTACGCGAAATTTAAATTGGAATGAAACGTATCGCCTAAGGTGACTAAAAAATATTTCATCATTCAGACTGTTCCGGATGTGCCATGGCAAAACAATGACATCTTGTCATTAATAATAACTTAATGACAGCAGAATAATACCCAGTAACTCGCCATTAATCTGGAGAGAAGATAGAAGTAAAACCCCGGAACTCAACTTGGGCCTAACTCCCGGAAAAAAAAACTGTGTATAAGGCCTGCAGGCCGATTGGCGATCACGAGAAACGATTGCTTAGTATAAAACGAGAATAATGAAAAAGGAAGAAAAAGGACAATAATGCCGTGGCTTCCTCTCGAATACATTTCTACGAATCGATTAATCGCATAGCAAATTGTGCCCACAATTATTTATAGTCATTAATAATAGCCACATAGATGTGATTATACCAAAAATGCCTTTGGTACTTTTTAATTCTTTTGAATTGATCATGTTATATTCGCGATATGAAAGATTGTCTAATAGTTAAATTACCATTAAAAAAAAAATAAGACTAAAATAGAACTGCAGGTTTTTATTACCAACTCTGTGCAAAATTCTGCGAATTCAGATTTCTGTAAATTCAATGCTTTCGTGCCGCGCGTGTTAAACAATAATAATTGTGATTGCGCCACGAGTGAGACAATCACGGCCGCCACGTCGCGGTAACTGGCGGCTGCTCCGACCTCCGGGGTTAATTAGATAATGTAATTGTGCGGTAATTACTCAAATTACTCGCGCGCCAAGCCTCTTGCTCATACCAGCAATGTCATTCACGCACCCGCGCGCATTCTCTGCCTCTCCTGTCTCGTTCACTCTTTTCCCCGGCGATCTGTCTCTTTTCTCGCCATCTCAATTCGATTCTCGTATTTTCTCGTAACGATAATGTAATCATCTCCGTAATACTCAAGATAGGTATTTGAGATGCGAATCGTACGCTGCGGTCACCACAGCACGTGGATCGAACGAGAAAGAATCGATTTTCAATTGCATGGAAGCGAGAATTACACGGTAATTTATTGGTACGAGATCGAATTATATAATATTATATAATAACAAAAGAAGAGAGAATAATTTATTTACGGGTATTAGAAAGTTAATAAAGATAAATAATACTATAAATTGTACGCAGTATATTACCTTGGACGATAAATATTTCTTTTTTTTTTTTTTCAATTAAAAGCAACTTCTCTCTCTAATATTACAGAACAAAAAAAAATTTATGGACTATACGTCGATTCTTTTTTTAAATAAAATTTTAAATAATGTGTTTTCCACAAAAGAAAATTAATTAACCTTCACACGCATTAAACGTGTGATTGCGAGTCGTGATTAATCACTATCATTTCGTCATCGAATTAAATTCCAAGCGCATTAAATCCAAATGTTGACGCAAACGATGCGAATAAATAAGCGCGCAAACACGATTAAACGTAAGTTAAGTAAATTATCTTCCTTCGTCCGTGACTTCTGACGAAGCGCGGTTGCAACGAAGGACTTCTCGCGCCGAGGCAGGAGCAAATAAGAACGGCAGGATGCCGCGGCGGGAGTAGCAAAGGAAGAGAAGGCAGAGGCAGAGAAAGAAAGGGGAAGGGAGAGTGAGAAGGAAAACTAGACGAAGAAGATGACGAAGAAACTTGCCTTTAATCCACTTAGCGGCCTCTTTTGATGCCGGCCGTGGGTTCGCGCTATACTACCGTGCGGTTGCGAAATGGCAAATCCATTCGCGCCTCGCAGTCCGATTACTATATGACTTCGCAATGTTGCGCAGGACAGGACAGGAAGGACTTCCTTTCAGCGACGGCAATCGATTCTGAGAATGTATTTTGCTGCGGATTATTTGCGCGAGGCAATTTGTTCGCCAAATCTGTGAAAGTCGATCTCTCTCTCTCTCTCTCTCGCTCGAAGCTCGAAGAACTCGCGTACGTAATACACCGCGGAATCGTACAACCGGATACCAAAAGAATCCGCGATTATTATCGTGTTGATGCAATTAATCGGCGATTAGTCATGTTCTATTTTTCAACGCGTGTGAACGTAGCGGCTATACGTTAATTATAGATCAGGTGTGTTCCGTAATGAGAAAGAAACGTGTTTTCTGTCATACGTGTAATGTCTTACGTGTATAATATATAGCAGGATATATTAATTCTTTTCTTCCCGATGTCATTTTAGCTATACATGTCTACCTTGTTTTCTGTAAACAGTAATCAATAATATACTAATCAGTAATAATAATAGATTACAATTTAAATTTGTATCATTTCTACGATTCTGACAAATATGAGATTATAATTTCTCTTGATAAAAAATGTCAAGACTAATAAGCTCTGAGTTTGAAAATTGAGAATTGAAAATGTACAACGCAAGATCTCGTTAGCTTCATCTAATAAGTGCCTTTTACATTGGTGGAATTTACGGATTAATCACAAAGGAATTTCAGATTGAATACTAGGACACGTAACGGAAACTTTGCTGATCTTTGCACGAGGTTTTCATCATGGTCTCATATTTCCCATTAAGTCGCGAATGCGCGACTAATCTTTTGCGTACGTGCCCGTCAGAAGTCCGACTTTTCCGAAGAGCTCGCGCATTTCCCATGGCAAGGACACACCGTGGACGAGGGAGTTAGGAGAGGGACACGTAATAATAATGATACGCGAATCGAGGGTAACTGAGAGTCTCGGTGAACGGCGGGTGTAATTAGGGACGCCCGTCTAACCGCGAAATTTCGTGATCTTATTAAATCCAGAAGGACGTTGGCGAGCGCGCCTCGAGAGAGAGAAAGAGAGAGAGAGAGAAAAAGGGAAAGGCTAAATTATTATTACTCGCAGGCCCCAAGGTGCCTGAGCCTCGTCCGCCTCTTCGACAGTGTGCGTTTTGTCCGCGCTCGCGCACCCGTGCGTGTAATGCACATATCTATAAAGATTATATCGTGCTCGAGTGGCCAGAAGTGACGCAAAGATTACGAGACAGATAAAAACATTTGAATCGTTAGGTGGAACAGCGATATAAACCACTTTCCTCATCCTCGAAGGCACAATAGAAGTTTACGAAAGCGTCGAATATAAAATCTCCAACTGTTCTATTGTACTACTTTTCTTTATGATTCTACATTTTATACTTCACTGGAAAAAATAAAATTTTATGTCACTTAAAATATAGCCGTACAGGAAATTTCTGACGTTATCAAGTATCTAATTTGTGACTAGTATACCAGAATATATGCTATAGTCTTGATTCATTCGTATTTGTGAGTTATACAGACAATCAGATGTAACGGACAGAGAGAGAGAGAGAGAGGGAGGGAGAGAGAAATCACGTACTACGCGTAATTTTATCGTTCACGGCGTAAGCCTGTTTTTCGTGAGAAGCAGCTGATAGGTGCGCGCTTTCATACTCGGCGTTTCATTGAAAACGAAGCCGAGCCGCCTGGTAGCAGGTACGAATTACCGTCTGCAACTATGTTCACCAGAGTAGTCATTAGCGCACGACAACGGGTAATCAGAGAGTACTGCAACAGTATACGAACTCGCGTCTTCTAGTTACGTTTCCTCCATAAGTCGGTACGCGGGCCATCAAAAATGATTTGACGACGTGAATACGCTTTGCAATTACCGGTCGATACGCGATATACGATGAGGATCGTTTTGGATGATTAATCAATGGATAAATTGTTCCATTATTTTGGTAATGATTACCTTCTCATCGAATAAACTTTTGATAAACTCAATTTGGCGAATTAAATTCTAAGGAAGTTGCTAATTCTCTTCACTGTTATATTTATAACGTTAAACTATATCCAATTTCTAATTATTTCTGTAGCCATCATTGCTCCTAATCTATTATTCAATAGGTCTGTTTTTAGTTGAATTTCTTGTGCACTTTCAATTTCTTGTTTATCCAAAAAAAAAGATATTTTCTCTTTTTTTTCTCCTGCGTGGAGAGAAAAGTAAAAAAGATGAACCGTGCAAAAAATTTAGCTAAAAAAGAACAGGCTTAGTATATCGTTAATTTTACTAACATAATCAAGTTAAATAATTTGATTTAAGAAAATGTATTAAACTTGACTCAAATTTAGTTTATCATTTACTATAATGTAATTGCATATATGTTAATATGAATATTGTTTACCTATAATCACAGAAATAAACTGATTTACATTTTGACGCACATAGAAGCTAAAAATAACAAACTATTATTTAACTCAAGAAATGGATTATTATTATTATTCTTTTAAGATTTAACAGTGTCCAGTGAAACTCGTGGCACCAATGATTTAATTTTCCAAAACTTTTTAAATATTAGACTGTATACTTTTATTAGATATAACTATCTTTATTATCACAAAACGCTTTACAAAAATTTGCGATTTATTTAGCAACGGTGCAACTAAACTCAATTTGAATACAACAAAATTAAAGTCCGAAACGATAATTATTAATTATTAGATATAAACTATTTTCTTGTGGTTAATAGTTGTAAAATGACACAGTTTTTACAGTAAAAATATTAATATAAAATGAAAAACACACGCGCGATTTAGATTGAAAAGATTTTTCTCGTACGAGGGATCAATCGGAAGAACGGAAGGATTTCGGCTCGGATGCAACGATCAGATTGAGGGAGCATCCGAGCGAACGATGATAAAATTGACGCGACGTGAATCGGACGAATCCGTGGACCACGGCCACAATCTTCGGACTCGTCCTGAAATCCCTGTAATTTCGGAAGCTACCGTCTGAAGGCTGAAATGCACCTAAACACGAGATCCAAGACGATCGGACGCAAGAGCTTCTGTGCACGGCATAATCACGGAGATTTCCTCGCGATTTCGTGGAACATCTGGGCAATTTGCCTGCAAGATGAGAGACGCCCGGCGGGGTGTCTCACTGACCGATTCATTCTTTCCTTCTTCTTTCTTTTTCTACCCGCCGCCGGATATACTCGATTGCACGATCGCCGCCATTCGGTTCCTTTAACGCAACAACGGCGAAAATCGCTAATATTTCCGGAATGAATGAATTCTCAACGTGCGAGATGAATTATCGACACCCGTCATGATTCACGCCTGCCTCATAATGATTCCTTCGCGCCTTCGGTTCGCCTCGTTCTCAGTTGAAAAAAATTGAGAATGCATTCGCATAATTTCCGGTGAAATCATGCAAGCGGCGATTTATACGGGTTATTATCTTTACTGGAAACATCCTGCGAGAGCAATCGCCTAACCAATGTAAATCAACCGAAAGGAATTTAATTATTAAAGTCGATGACTATTAATTTCCTCTGTTTCTTCGAACGTAGTTGTACTACTTTTCTTACAATCTAATCTACACTCTTAACGAATGTATTATAATTATGGGGTACATTTGTGACATACGCATCCTTTGGAGCAAAAACAGAAAGTCTTCGTTATTTTATACTTACGTACAGTATAACGCTTCGTAATTCCTAATGCATGTTCAGGCACTCGTAATAAATAGCTATATTATCATGATTTTAGATTATAGCATCTATAAATAATATTTTCTACACACAGAAAAGTACTTGCTGTATACAAATAATAATACTTTGAAATACTTGTTTCAAGTATTTCAAAAGTTCATATAAGATAAATGTACCATGTTGTTAGACATGAACCAATTGTTTCACAAAGTGATGAAAATATTACAAATATTAAACTTTTAATAATATGTATAACTCTAACTAAATTCAATTTAAATTTTAAATTAAATTTTTATAAATAAATTTATCTAGAGTCGTACATACCATTAAAAGCTTAATATTTAAAATTTTATATCACTTTATCCAACGAATTGGGTTATGTTCATTAACTGTCCATTAATATAACTAGACGTTTACCTTATATCCATCATAAATCTATCATAAATTCATCACAAGCATCTTTATTCAAGATATATTCTGACTCGTAGTGAGCTTAATACTTCATGCAATCATGATTATTAAATTAAAACAAATTCAATTTGCTTATATAGAAAGTCGCTTCTTCGAACAATTTTTATAATAATTTTCAAAGAAAATAAACTCTTGTTTTGAATACGTAATAATAAGTTTTTCGACTTAGCTCGACCAGCAGAAAGGCGGATTTTGAGCGGCTCGTAAAAATGTACCTTTACTCGTTAAAAATTTAGCTGTAGCTTGACATGTGGAAATTCCACACATGTCATATTCACATGTGTGGAGTCCTTCACCATTCCACATACAGATCGCCGCCCCTGATCTCTGGCATAGCAGTCTCGTGTACTGCCTGCTACGTCACGCTCGCACTTAAATAATGAGTAATATGTCAATGTTATTATCAAGAAAATATTCTTTGGTAAAAATAATCGTTACAATTAAAAGAAAGAAAGAAAGTAAATTGAGTAATTTACTTTTCTTAACGATAGAATTATTATTTTTTAATGTGTTTCTCTCTTAATCAGATATCTTCGGCGTTCTCTTAATCGGTAACTTCGTGCGGTTCGGATTTCTAGACAACAGGGCGAGGGGAGACGATTTTATGCGAAACAAGCGCCCATATGTGCTTGCAGAAAAGTGTCACGTAATATACGTGAGACGCAGAGACTATTCGTGTTATATGCGCCCGCGAGCGAAGGATGCGAAATTCAATCGAGCGGAAAGGAAACGACTGGTACAGCGTATGACATGATCGACGTTATGTAAAATATCACGAGCTAATAATTATTCGTCATTACCGCTGCGTTGGACCGGTCAATTAGTTACGGATAATCGTATTCGTAATACGCCGTTGAGGAGCGCAGTCACCTATATAAAATGAGATTCTATCTGCTTGCCGATGCCAAGACGGCGCGGTCGCCACGGATTCTGATCGTCTCGTAATAGATATTAATAGCTCTCGTCACAACAGCTCGTGCAAGTAGCAATCCAACGGAAAATCACACATAATGCCGCGAGATACATAATGCAATTAATCCCCATCGTGCGTCGTTATGTCGGCTAATCTGCTTCGGATGCAAAACTAATTAAGATAATGAACGCGCGCGTTTTTACGAGACAGACTGACTATTTCGTAGAACGGTTTCTGCGATTTTCTCACGGATATGATACGAGGTCATATTGTAACCGCTATTCCTCAACGCTATTAAAAGACAACTAAATGATTTTTTTTGTTGAATTACGCGTTTCTAAGTATAATAATAAATCGCGTATTCAAGGGAGATAATAATTACAGTTGCAATTATGTGCATTTATTTACTTCGTTAACTGCCCAAACGTTTAGATATGCATTTGATTACGTAAAGTAAGAAAAAAAGAGTAACAAAAGGATGTGTCATTCACATTAAAATATTGCGAAGTTTACGTTTAACTTCTTGAGAGCGTATGAAATAATAATTCAGTACAAAGTAACAGACTATTATTCAGAGAAATAATGACGACAATAAAGCAATTAAACAATTAAAGATAATTTTTTATGTAAAGTTATTATCTCTAAGAAGATTAACGATGTCCATCTAATATACAATAATAAATAACATAATGAGAACTTTTTTAAGATAGAACGTGAATGAGTTCAAGTCGAATTGTTACATCCATCCATTATGAAACAACGCAATGATTCTTCAATAAAATAATTAATTTTTATACAATTATTAAAGAGATAATTGCATATATATAATATATTGTGTACGTATATATCATATTCAGAAAATCATTGAAATTAGCAAATATTACAATCTTATTACCGCTTATAGTATAGATACTGTTGGGGACTCGTTGGATAATAATTTCTGAACTGACGCCGAAGCTCACACTCCGTTAACTCGAGTTTATCGCAATAACAGAATCGGATAACTCGCACGCGCAAATAGGCCCGCAGCTACATGCGGCCTTGGTTCCTTTTTCTTGTGTTAATGATTACCTTCCTTTTTGTTTTTAGGGAGGAGCTCGCCATGAAGATCGGCCTGACGGAGGCACGGATACAGGTCAGTGGAATCTCTTAACGTTGTTTTGCGTAAAACGAAATATTAAATAAGGTGGCATAGATAAATTATAGGACTCATTTCTGATACAGTTATTAAATGCAAGTAGTAAAATTTATCTCTCAATATATGTAATATATAATGAGACACTTTTTTTTCTTTGCAAGCTTTAATTTTTTCAATTAATTTTTCAAACGCATGACATAAGAATCTATTTCATACAGAATAATTAAAAAGTAATTAAAAATAAAAGCGTATTATAAGTTTATTCGAACTTAAAAAGTGTTAAGGTCTATTAAATCGTACATTTAAATGAACGGATAAATAAATGACTGATGCTCTTTAAATAAAAATAATAGCGTGTCAAATTAAAATCGATTAGTTATCTCTAATTATATATATATTGACACATTATGGCATAACTTTGAAATCATTTGAATAATAAGCAGCTGCGCGCGTCAAAGTTTGTCTGTTTGGAAAAATGAGGCAATAATTGGCGGTAATAATGTGGTTAGGCGTCTTCTTTGGCGCGAAAGCGAAAATATCGCACGTCTCTTGCGCAACAACAATTATCCCGTATCCTCTGACATTTCGTTTGGATAATAATTTTGAAGCCCGCGAGCGCGCGCGAAGAATTACTTAAGAATTATTTAAGTTCTCCACGCGGTCACGTATCCCCACCTGTAATTTGCCTACCCGTATGGCGAAATGCGATACCCTTCGAGCAAGATATACAAATCGCCGATCATGAGTCTTTAATTATTTACTCAACCCTTTTCAAAGTGCCCGTTATTACTAAAAAATTATTGGACACGCGATTGTCTATTGGAACATTTAAACGATTACTGCGCTCATTGTTATTGAAAAATTTCTGATCTTCAACTTAATTATCCATCGGAATATTTATGAAACATTTATATCACGGAAAAAATTATGTACGTATGTATATATACTATTTATAGCAAAAGTATAATCTGATGTTATTATGTATATCAATAATCTAATTCTAAACATTGACGTCAGTAAATATTAAATATTTATAATCAGCATAATTATTCATTAATTATTAAATTTATAAAAAGGAGAACTCGTCAGCAACAATGTTATTGCATGAAATGAATTACGATAGATATCTATCAATAGTATATATCGAATGCAAGAGATTACCTTCTTGATACTCGATATTATTATATTTGAATAATATTGTAAGTTGATCATTAAAGACATTCGTAATTAATCAATGCTAGAAACACGGATATCATCCGTTATTAAACTTTAATAATATTCTTTCTTATGTTTGAACGGTAATCATGAGATCCGAATACATTTGAATATTTAAATACTTAACATTAAATTATTGAACACTTCTTATTCATTTTTATTACATCTGATTAATGCTTCGTTCTATAAGACATTTTAATGTTTTATTTTTTTTTTTGCATACGTATAATTATTATCATTACATATGAAAACTCGAGAGCTGTATAAAAAGATGAAACATTGCAGTAAATGTCATACAGAATACAATCAATGTATGTAAATAAATTTATAAGTTTATGATGTAATCTTTCAAAATAACTAGAAAAATTAATGTGAATTTTGCAACTCTTCTTTAATAAATTGATCATATAATAATAGCTTGTTATGTCAGATTGAAATATATTACACGTTACTGTTTGGAATATTATGAAATGCATACAACATTCAGAGCTCGTCCCACAGTCTTCGAAGAAATATCATCCGAAATTCAACACTGAATGAAAAGTGTCTGACGTTAATTGGAATTCTGGTTGAAGATAGACAAATCAGAATTTTCTGGTTGAATCTATTATAATTCTAGTTACGCGATAATCAAAATTCTGATTGATGTAATCAGAATTTTCTATTTTATTCATTTTCAACCAGAAATTTTTCTCAGTGTAATATTCAATAAAATGTATTTAACGAATCAATTTAACATAAAAAATGTTTAAATCTATCAAGTAATCTACAATTTCAATATCATGTTAGACATTCATTAGTGATAATATAAAATTTGATTTACGCATTCAATTTTTCTATTTTTCGTAGATATAACTTGCATTACATGTTTATTCAAAAGGGCGTACGGATACACGTTTTCTGCGTGACGACGATGACTTCTTACCGAGGAGAGCGTGTCCCTGTGCCATCGTTGCGTGAACAGCTGGCTAATTTGCTCAATTAGTTTAATTTATTCTCAGTACTTACTTACTTACTCTTTTTTCCCTTCCTCCCCCCCTACCGCCTTAAGCCCACGCGTATTTTTTTCTCGCTTCGTCCTTTCACTCTCCATCCCTTGTTAGCTCCGGGCACGCATACTCGCGCGCCCCTATGCGATCTTCTTGTTATTTCCCCCGCGCATCGCGAGAGCACAATGTCTTTAACGTTAACCCAGCACTTTTCATTATACTTGCAAATCCGTCACCGCGTCCACCACAAATCGCCGATTTATCCGACGGCCAGGAATTATCCGCGACGATGCGCACGCGATGAGAACCACTGCTTGCTCCGTCCAAGGAATGACACGCCTGCCGTAACTCCGCGCGGTGCCGTTAATAATTTTCAGGAATCTCTGAACCCCTGTACAGAGAGAGAGAGAGAGAGAGACCTTGCACCATCCTCGCTCGACCGCGGCGAGATGACCGGCTCCACGAAGCTGCATCCCTTTTCAATCGCGATAGGTGTCAATTGCCCTCGCGGCCGTAATGGAGCAGAATTATGCGTGTTGGTTTACAAAAACGTTTCGGGGAATTAGATGCACTTATTCAATCGCGGTGTCTTTAACCCTTTAACACGTAGCTGCCTCATAAGAGATATGACATTGAATAATTTTGAAGTCAATATTAAATGTTTGTTATTCACGTTTCAAATTCATCTTTTGTTAATTACTTCCGTTCTAAACTTAACATTTACCTATTTTATTATCTCTTTATATTTCAATTGATGCACTAGGACAAGTCTGGCTGTATTAATTGCAATTCTGATTGAAATTGGACAAGAATTTTCTGATCGAATCTATTATAATTCCAGTTGAGAGAACCAAAATTTTGATTGATATAATCAGAATCTTCCGGTCATTTTTCAACCACAAATTTTTCAGTGTGATATTAAATAATCGCGTAATTAAACTTTTTCGTGTTTTTGTCGAAGGATAATAATACAACCGATAAATTCGTTAAATAATTTATTGACGGATATTATAAACCCATTCATAAATTGTATGAGGAACGATTTAAGCGAACGCTACAAATTTCTCTCGCCTTAACGCGCGAAAATTAGATTGTCGGGCGATTCAGTCGCCGCTTGTCCATCAGCCGTCATTAATATGCATGACAAATACACCGTCGTGGAGAATGAGGTGCGATTTTTTTCGACGCCCGAAACTTCGCCTGTACGCATCAACGTACAAAAATTAGGATACATTACCTATCATCGGCGATCATTAATAATTCATGAAACACGCAGTATCGTTTGAGGATAAAATGCCTTCTTATCGCAGAAACTTTAAAGACATTGATTCGTATTTATAAGGTGCATTATGTAGTGTAAAACGTACCATAACATTAAAGAAAAATAAGTCATAAATAAAAACTGCGAAAAATATTGAATCCAGAATCAGAATCGATAAGGAGAGAGGAATTCTAATAACTTAATTAATTATTTAATATCAGCTAGGTAAACATGAAACAGAAACAATTTAAAAACTATTAAAGTACTGCTCGTAAAAGACACACTTTAATTACATAAAAGGATAAATTAGATTAAAGAATAATATCTAACCGGATAGCTGTGGATTACCGCTAACTTAATCACGTTGCGGATTCACCAGAAATAGAAATGTGCAGCGCCGCGTTTTATCAGCATTTTAACCAAGCGTGCTAATTTAAAATAAAACCTGCTTCATGTATTTTTTATCGTGAATCGTTTGTTATTAGATTTAAAAAATGCTTCGTTCCACGTTCATTTGAAAATTAAATACTCGTTTGTGTACGTGGAAATATATTTCTGCGACACACACATCCATCTGAGAAACGCTAATTCTCGAGCAAATAAATTTTCAACTTTCAATTTGATTATCAATCGAACGTACGAGTTTTGTGCACAACTCATTGAATAATGAATCGTTCCTTCCCGCAGGCTCGTTTGCCGACGAAACCTGTCGTTCGCATGAATAACAGATTGCTATTAGGCAAAGTGATTATCAGTTGTTGCAACGTCGGCTATTAATTATTTTTACGATCTCCCCGAGTGTGACGAGATAATCGACAAGTCGCGAACTTCTGCTACGAGCGAGAAAATACTTGCGCAAGCAAAACTGGAATTGCGGATAAAAATATCACGCGTTCCGTTCGACATCTGTCTTTTGAGATGTACACGCGAGACGTCACACTTCTCCGAATCGATTTCGCGGTAAATTCGGTGGCCAGCAAACGAAGGAAATAAACCTGTTTGTCACGTATGTTTATATTCGCAAGCTAATTCTTTTTACCTTTGAATCTTTTCTTTTGTTTCCCTTTTCTCTTTTTTTCCGTCGAAATTGTTGGAAATTTTAGAAATAATGTATGCATTTCGTGTATTTTATATATATATCTATATATAATATTAAATCTATTTTACATATGTTTATTTTTAAGATTTTGGAAATATTTAAATTTAAAATCAAACGAATTTGCTTTAAAATTTGCTACGATAAATCAAGATCACGTTTATTCTTTTATGTACGTATTTGCATAGATTAAATAATAACCGAACATTAAAATTACGTTATTATAACCCGGTGTGCAATTATTGTAGAATTGTCGGCAATATTATGTATATATATGATAAAATAATTATTGGACGTCACGTTGCGTCTTTGTTTTTTCTTATTTATCTGATATGCTTTTTCGGTTTTTAATTTTCATACATTAGAGATATTCTTCTATTTATAGGGATACATATTTTATTTATAGGATTACATATTATATATTTTGACAGATCCGCGTAATTTCATATTGAACTAAAAGATAATTAATTGGTACTCACCGATACGAAGCGCAGCAGCGGAGTTGTAACGTAATTACGTTGTAGGTACTGTAAAATAAAAATACCAATAGTCCAATTATAATAACGGTTAAAATAATTAATATATCCTAAAGTAATTATATTACACATTTTTTCGGCTTTTTCAAAACACTTAATAAAACAATGATATATAATTCCCGAATATAACAGTATATATATAAATGAATTACTTCATAATTGCTCCGTTGTCACCCAATGCCTCCTAGGCCTCCTTCTCTCAAAACTTTTTCGTTGCGAACACGTACATACACAAAATCACTCACTGAAAACGATTGTGTACGATACTTTGTAAAATATTCCACACGCGACGCGCAATATCCAAAATATTAGTAAGAAATAAACAACGACTTTCCGTTACTTGAATCATTTGAGCCAATGACCCGCGTGTCATTATATAAATTAGCAAAAAAAACGTATAAATTTCAAACAATTTTAAAATCAAAATCCAAAATACGATGTGAGATGTATATACAGTCATCAACTAAAAGGTTGCAACACTTTTTCCGGTGGTTTCGGAATGAAACCTGAATGTTAAAAAATAAAATTAAAATCTTATATGTAACTACGCAAGATGTTCAAAATAACAAAAAGGCGCTTAAATACTCGTATGTTGGTACTGATAATTATGGCATAAAACGGCCTAGCTTCAATCGGCTTCCCTCGGAATTTGTAGTTTATATATTCCAGAAGTCAACAAAACATAATCGTATGCAGTCTATGATTCCGTGAGCTTCATCTCAAATTTACAATAAAATGGCCCATTGAAATTTAAAATAATAACATTAAATTCCTCCTTTATATTCTAATTGCAATTGCTGATTATTCGAAGTCAAAAATAATTAAAAATATATAAATTAAGTTCAGAAAGTAATATTATAACGCAGAGATATGAAACGGATCTTGACATTGTCGAACACTGAGATGTAATGACGGAAACGTCTGTATTTTGATATTGCTTATAATAATATTGTTACTCAAATGTTATCCTGAGTTGGTTCTTAGCTCTATATTGTTTAATTTAATAAAATATCTGCTTTTATCATCTTTTTGCAAAATGATTATCTCTATGAATGATCATTTTAATCATATAGAAGTTAATTGATTACGTGGATGATCGATCAAGGGATACAGACCGTGGAGAACTATTTGCGCCGCTACCTGCTCACTCAAGTGACTGCGTCACAAGGAATGATAAGGCGGCGATTTCTGCGCAACAAAAAATACCAAGGTCACGTGTCAGCTTTGAATTGTTACTCGAAATATACACCGAGAAAAAGATTTTAAAATTTATTCGTGAGAGAGAAATATATTTATTTCAAAGTGTGATATGATATTTAAAAGTATCAGACAAGGCTCCGCAGTAATTTTTTGGTCTTTTTTACGAATATGTTCACATTTCTTGTAATGCTTACATAGAGTTATTCGAATATTTCAGCTCACTTCGAGCCATATATATTTATTTCACTGAAATAAATCTTTATATAAATACGGCAAAATAAAATTTTATTCCTAGCAAATAATCTATTTTACTTTTTACAATTAATGAAATATATTATATAGAAATGTATATACAGCGAGTACAAAAAGTATTTGTACAGAGAAAATATTTTTTAAAAAAACTTTATTTTTAAAAAGTAAATATTATCCAGCGAGAAATAAGTCACCGAATTGATGTCGAATCGAAATAAATTCGATGATTTTAATACCAATTTTACGTCGATTCGACGTTTAATTGACGATAATTTCTTGTTGGATAATTAACAATTTATTCAAAAAGAATAAAATAGACTGTATGTTTCTTAAAATTATATATAC
>NW_017300343.1:264235-283902 GCF_001594075.2 Trachymyrmex cornetzi
TTGTATTGTTTGAATGCTCAAAAAGTATTTGAACAGACGAGAAATTTAGCTTCTAAAATCAGGAATATATGCGAAGCTCGTTTGTTTATATTAGAACAGAATGTATTCATTGTATAAAATTGCTAATTAATGTTTATTTTCTACAAATAGAGCTTTTTTTATAACAAATTTTCTTGTACGAATACTTTTTGCTCTCACTGTATGTACATATTTTGTCATCATAATCAAATTCCGAAATAAACTCCGTTTGAGTTCTTCAATTAAATCGTGAGATTACAAATCTAACATAACGAGCACTTAACTCGTACTTAACTCGTAGGATCTATTTATTAAATCGTATCACGTCTCAAAATCATTTTCAGTTAAGTTCTTCAATAGATACGCGATTGCAAGAGCGATTATAAGTCTGAAAGGGTTCGAAGATTCATCCAAGAAAAAAGTATCTATTATATACATCGTATCGAACGCGCGGGAAAAACTTCTTCGTCAGTAAGAGAGAGAAAGAGAGGAAAAGATTGAAGTGGAGAAACAGGAGAAATGAACGTACTCGGCGTTCTTGTAATTAATGCGGCACGATTAAGCACGAAACGAGTAGGTTCCGGCGGCGATGCGGTTACGTTTTGTTTTAAAAGCGGAGAGTCGGAGATGTTTAGCGCCCTGCTGGGGGCAATCCTGTTCGCTGTGGGGGGTCCTGGCACCCGCGACCCCCCCCTTCCTCACTCAACCCTAACGATGCCAGGAGTCTCTAATCTCCCGTGTGTCTAGGCGATTCCGAACCGGGCGGCGGTACACGCGGAACGCGTACATTTGGCTTGGTCGAGCCTCCACCTCGAACAACAAAAATCGAAATATAAATATGGGGATTGTAATCGATTATTGCGCAATCGTAAATCTCGCGTTTTAACCGCTCGTAGATTCGCCCCTTGGCAGAATGATTGATTTAAATGATATTGTTGGGAACACTACGTCTAGTTCGAATCATTAAAATCGAGATATTAATTGTACACACACATGCACATAATATAATTAGATATAATACAATTATAATGAAATTGTTTTCTAAAATAAAAATGAGACTTAATATATTATGTAAGAAAAAAGATGACTATAATATTTTATTGATACTATATCAAAGTTTTTCAACTAACGTACTGCAAAGAGTCTCTCCAAGTGTAACGCAAAAATTGTTTTAAATATAAAAAGAAATGAAAAAAGTTAGAAATAATTTAAAAAAAAAACAAGTAAAACACGGAGGCCTAAATATTTAAAAATAGTGAAAATTATGTAAATTACATTGTGCTTATATTTTAATCAAAACGATATCTTCATTACAATAAAATTAGACTTTTAAAATGATGAAATAAAAAATAAGAATTTTAGAACTTTATTTTTTATTTCTAAATGTCGCGTTAGCGATATCTGATAAAAGATGTATGCTGAGGATCGCATCTAAATGTACCTTGAATAGAGATCCATTATTTAAGGGGATGCTGGAGTTATCAACGGAGCGTTATATCGTATTTCTCAAACCATTTCGTGTGTTTTCCTTATACAGAATAAAAAATCCTTCTCCAGAATAAAAGAAAAAACGCAAATACCTTTGGAAAAGTACAAACCGGTATGAAAATTCTTAAAAAATTGTAAATTACAATTTTCTGTTACTACGTAGGTTTGCTTCTTTCACATATATATACATATAAATGAATGCAAGGATATATCCAAACAAAAAGTACTTTGCCATATTTGAGTAATTTATAAGAATATCATGAGATCTTCAAATTATGATTTTGAAGCTTATAAGAAAAATGGCTTGAGAAGTACGATTTGAGTGTACATAACCTCGCATTTACGTAATATATCGAATATAGTAGAGCAAGAAATGTACGTAACGTTTTACTTAATGATTTTGCTTAATGTACGTAATAGTTTAATTAATGTATATAACGTTTTCTTGATGTACGTAATATTTTATTTGGAATTAAAAATCTGTTTTATCGATATCGATCAAGTTCAGCCGTCGCTCCAGCATCCCTTTAATGTGCTGCGAATAAAAAAAGATTTAAAAACGCTGTACCATACTAACATATAGTGCAATTAACTTTTGAACATTAATATGTATGAAAGACAAAATTACACACACTGAACGAAAACAAGATTTTCAAATCACTAACAATATCTCAGATAATTCTATTTTTATTTCATTGCGCTTTACTATTTCGTTTTCGAGAGCAAATCGATCGTGTAAGCGATCTCAGATCCGAGCATCAGATAGAACAGAATCACAGATAGAGCAAACTGATTAAAATCTTCTTTTCGACAACGAGCTACCAGAATGGGATCCACAGATCTCACGGAACGCGTTCGCAATCGCCGCCGCCGCGTCATCGGTGAGCCAATGATCGGGCCGATCGTCAAATCGCAAAGTCATCCGGGCATATGTCTATCCTCGTCCGCACGATGACGAAGCTGCACCGTGACGAACCGTATTGGGAGTGTCTACATCACTCGGCGGTACTTTTGATTCCTAAATCCGTGATGCTGGAGCAGATCCGAGAGAGCCGGAGTCGCGGCAATGTGGAACGCGCAGTCGTATACTATTTCAACGCGAGAGCATTGCACGTCGATGGCAAAACGAGGCGAATTTCTCCTCGTATGTGGAAAAAAACAAGTGAGCCGTGTAAGGTCTCCTCTGTTACGTGACCTTATAGCCAACGAAGAGAATGAAAAGGAGAACCGTCATTTTCTAATATCTGCGACGCTACATTCCTTCAACGCGACGTGTCATTCTTTGATATGAAAGAATAAATCAGAAGGTTGAAAATGATGAATATAAAAATAAAATACAAATATTAAACAAAGTATCTTTTAAGATCGTAATGTAAATACACAACAAATAGGAAATAAAAGCCCTAAACTGTCAAGCTGGATCTTTAATGCTTGAATAATTCCGTGTGAATTTATATATACTTGTGTCGAATCCTGTAAACTATGCGCCAAATTTAATTTTCAATCTTGAAACGCAATCTTAATAGAACTAGAGTAGTAATATCACAATTTAAATTGATATATTTTTCGCAATAAAATTATTTAAAGTTTTTGATATGCTTATTTGCCAATTTAATTTGTGATATTACTAGTCTAGTTCGGTTAGAATTGAGTTTCAAGACTGAAATTTGAAATTATAGAAATTCATGTAGAAATAATCAGTTTAATAAAAGAAAGGTCTAATAACAATATTATTTCATGTCATACTCTAATTTGTATGTTTTTACGAATAATTAATGTTACAAGAGATTTATTCGATTTATTTAGAAATCAAAAGGCGAATGGATGCATCAAAAAATATGTATCGAATAGTATATTTAGAAGAATGAAGTCATGCAATAAACACAATGAATTGAAATTAATGTTACAAGAGATTTATTCGATTTATTTAGAAATCAAAAGGCGAATGGCTGCAAAAAAAATATGTATCGAATAGTATATTTAGAAGAATGAAGTCATGCAATAAACACAATGAATTGAAATTCAATCCAGAGTGCGTTGAAATGGCAGTCAGAGAGCGAGGAAACTTTGCAGAAGATGGAGAACTGTTCGCGCGATTACCTGACGAGAATTCTCGCTGGAAGTATCTTGAAAGTCGCGCTTCTGAAGTAACATGAAACATCTCCCTTACCGGAAACGATAAAAGACCCGGATAGTTTTCAGGATAGATGGCCGCTTCTCGAAAAGTTCTACTCGAACAATCGACGTAACGAGCCACGCTCGGAATTCGCGGCCGTTATTTACCGCGGAAACAATGGATATACAAAAATCCGGAATCACAGCAGGTGCTCGCGCGCGGGGAGATTGGATAAGTTGAATTGTTGTTGTCCTAAGCCATTCGTCATTGCGATCAGTCACGAGACACGTCTCCTCTTTCTTTTTCTTTCTCTTGTGCGACCTGATATTAAAACGAAATCGGCGATACGTTATTTGCGTTCGGTCGGGACGCGCACGACATAAAATCGACCCAACAACCAGAGATAGGACGGTAGAGGCATGAAAAAGTGACGGAAAAAGGGAAAAGAGAGAAGAGAGAGACACGGATTGACGAAGGAGTGAGAAGGAACGAACTTCCGCTGAACTGATTAGAGCTCCGGGTCTTTTCGAAGAAGCCTTGCGTTGGAATGGAATGGAATGTGCTGGAACCTGGTGAACGCACATCACGAACGGCGACTCGCATTGGTTGTCCAATTTCTATTTACAAGTATTAGAATTCAATCTCCTTGTGGATTTAACGTCGACATCAAATTCCGACTTGTTCGCAGAGCATTTAAGTTATAAAACGGAGCAAAGCATTTTAAATCGTAAAAATAAGTAATGAGGTTATTACATTTGTCACAACTATGACTAGCAAAAAAATATTTAAGAGATTTTGATTAGTTTAAAAATTTAAATATTTAAAAAATATTTAAATTCTAACAAAAGGAAAAACTAAAATTTCACATCAAATAATCATGCACGATAATTAATATATTTTTACTTATTCCCGCATTTATATTATTTTTAGCCCAACAATATATATTTACAAGAATTTTCTAGCTTCATGATTACCGCACAAATAGTACAGTAATTGTGCCTTAAGAAGCCTTAAGAATGTTAGTACAGTAATTATTCAACTGCAACATTCAATAATTAATTGAATATTGCAGTTGAATAATTGCTGCACCATTTGTACAGTAATCATGAAACTAGAAAATTCTTGTATTATCACAGTACTATTAATAATATGATTTTCATATGTTTGTATTACGTCCTCTCCTAATAATAATACTTACTCCTAATAATACTTTATTTATAAATTATGTACATTGCGAATTTGACACGCAGTGATACCGATTCCGAGTATTTCGAGTTGCCAGAAACGAAAAGTGGGCCAAGGAATCGCTAACCTAACGGTTTTACAACAACCGATATTTTGTTAATTTTCGAGGAGAAACGTAAAGTTCAGGTAGAGAGACAGATGAAAGAAAAGAGAGAGAAGGGAAACGCGAACGAACAGAGATCTCTGCCTCGCAGCAGTATTCGGTTTCCTTGGAGCATCGACAGTAATGATACGCTGTTCTCTACCTTCCTGAAAAAGAGGAGAATGCGTCACTGTAACCGGAATTCGAACTCTCACGGATCAACAACTTCTAAGGAAGAAAGTACCTATCGAATACCTTTCTGACCCGGAATCGAATGAACGACTTTCTTGAAACTTTTAAAGGGGATCTAAATCTTTACTTCTATTATTTGTTCGTTGCGATAATTATAAAAGCAATCAAGATTATAAGGTTTAAAACTCATAATAATAAGGAGCCATTTTATAAATATTATCAAATATAATATTAAATGTATAACATAAATATTATTTTTAGAAAAAGCGAAAACGGAAACGAACGTAGTATTATTCGCGTCTGTAAACACTCAGCTGATCACTATAGTGGTACTGTTATTATTTGAAATATCGACTGCGTTGCGGTTGCGTAATGCGAAGGATTCCGAAAGACGCAAAAAGAATCCTTCCGGGCTCTACTGTTATCGCGATTTAAGAGCCTTCCACGAACGACACGGCGCCTAATCAGACCGCTCGTTCATCATGTGTTTCAGGTCTGGTTCCAGAATCGGCGGGCCAAGTGGCGTAAACAGGAGAAGGTCGGGCCCCAGGCACATCCGTACACTCCGTACCCACCACCGTCGGCGGTCGTGGCGCCGACCTTGCCGAACCCCTTCGCCCACCTGGTCAACTTCCCGCACAGGAAGCCCTTCGACGCCTTTCGCTATCCGCCGTTGGGTCATGGCCCGGTCCTCCCCGGTAGTTACGCCGCTCATCCCTATCATCGGGCCCCGCCACCGTTGCTGCCGCCCGGCATGCCCCTGCCGTACACGTCCCCCTTTCAGAATTTGCTGGCGAACATATCAGCAGCGCGGCCAAAGTTGGTGCGTGGTTCGCCACCCCCGCCTCCGCCTCCTGCCTCCGCGATAGCTCTGTCGCATACCCCAGTGGCACCCCCACCCCCAGCACCGCCGACAGCCACCTCGCCGCAGAGCTCACCTACGGGTAGCGTGGGATTACCGGACATCGACAGGAGGACCAACAGTATCGCCTCGCTGAGACTTAAAGCTCGCGAGTACGAGATGCATCTGGAGATGTTACGTAAGAACGGCGATCTCATAAGTTGAAACGTTGCCGATCGAGGGTGGCAGACAACGAGCGCAAGTCTGTCCGATGAATCGGTTCGATAGGGTCGTGGATCGATAAATTAGGCAGACATTCTTCCACACGGAGAATGTCGGCAGGTCGAGTCAAGTGAATGAACTCGTGAAATTCTTAAACATTTAAATCAGTGTTTGCTCAACGTGACGTACAATCTTAACCAAATATCAAAATACTTAGTTGAATATTGCAACAAACAGCGATTGTGATGTTTAACTATTTATGGCGATTTTAGATTGTGTAACGTCGCATTGGTCAGACTACTGATTCGAGTGTTGTTGATCGGTCCATTGATAACCGTGACGAACTTAGGAAAATGTGTGATCGAGTTTCGTGGCAAACTGTACGTAGTAAATGCTAGCACGTTTGTTGAGCAGAGCAGATTCTGTATCGAAAAGATGGAATGTGAAAGAGATGTCATGAGTTCCGTTTTCCATTAAATAGTCTATCATCAAATTCGTGATATTGTTCACCTTCTGTATGTTTTGCGCGGTAAAAAATATCTCAAGAAAATTGAATAGATGAGTGAACAAAATTCTTAACAATAAAATTTAATCAGAATAATTTGAAATTTATAAAAAGTAGGAAAAAAAATGCTTTAGACTTTATAGACCGTGTCCTCTTTTAAAATTAACATTCAAAAATTAACAAAAAAATTTATTGCGATGCAATTTTTTCAATCTTCTTTTGTTTATCACTTGTTGTTATCCATGACATCGTTCTACAATATGAAACAAAAAGGAACGCGGAATGGCGTGAACGAAAGCAAGAAAGAGTGAAATTACCGTTACTCATGTACACCGCACTGTGTATATAGTTTACAGTATTCCGTATGCGAGGGAATAGAACTGCGCAAATCGAGGGACTTGCTCGCGCAAGTATATCGCGTGGTACATCGTTTGAATCTGTTTCGCAAGCATCGAGAGGTAGATTTCTTAATTAGTTCACATAGTCGGTAATCACATCAGCTTCTATTAAGACTAATATCATACATGTTATACGATGAACAAAGCGCATTAGCATTTTGGTGCGGAAAGAAATTTTTCTTTTATGAACTACTCGATCGATTTATTGTAAGACATGTGAGATATTAATCTGACGTAACGCTGATTGTTAAACATGCGTGAAATAGATATTAATCCTAGCAGAATCAGTTCGAAATAGTCGGCAGATTACGTTAAAATTATTCTTTGTTTTATCAAATAATGTAATATATAAATGTTAAATCAATAATAAACAAATATATGAATACAATTTGTACGTGGCATCTGATGATTATTAAAAAGTTCAACTTATAGAATTATAAAATTTTTCGGTTTAATATTAAATTTAAAGTATAGATAAAAGACAAAGGTTTTAAAACTTAATTCCAAAAAAATTCTCATTTTGAAAAAAATTGATTTATAAACATCTACTTAAAATAGATTTTTTAAATAAAAATATCTCTAAAACTTTTAGAGTGAATTGTTACTCTAAAGTGTAAAGTCTCACTCTTAAAGATTGAAAATTAAGTCACTCTTTTCCCAAACTGGCTCAATTTTCACTCTTTAAGACTCCTGAGTAGTCGCGGCGGCCATGTTGGAATCGTGACGTCAGAAGCGAGGAATGACACGTTAATTTATGCTGTAAGCCATTTGTAAATAAAGACAATTTGGATAAATCTAAATGACGAGATTGCTTAAAATACCTGTAAAAATGTGCAGAAACTGTCCTTTTCTCTCTTAATAATCAATAAATGGTTGTAAAAGGCAGGTAAAGTGAGCCTAATTTCGGGCAGAAACACACGGTTTGAACAGCTGTTGAAATGAATGAAATATATGTTTTTACGTGTAAAATTCCAGGATAGCTATAGTTTCTGCCCATTTTTAGGACTTTCATAAGTACGAGACACGTCACATTTTCACAATTAAAATAAAATTCCAGGATAGCTATATAGTTTCTGCCCATTTTTAGGACTTTCATAAGTACGAGACACGTCACGTTTTCACAATTAAGCAAATAATAATGGAATGGCATGCAGCACAAATTTCGTCATCAAAACGTCACTTTTCCACGCCTATAAGTTCAGCCATTTATCGTGACGAGGCGCTGTAACACACACACACAAGCCCATGTACATGTGCTCGCTTTCGGGCTCGTGCTTGTGTGTGGCTACTGATTTAGCCACATTTCGCCAAGCCGCCGACTGATTTTGAATCGCATGACTATTTAGGAGCCTTAAAGTGAGATTCCACTCCAAAGAATTTTGAAAGTACATATATATACATAATATATTTTTTCATATACGAGGTCTGTTCAAAAAGTTCGTGAACTTTATTTTTAAAAAATTGCAGGCTTTACTTACAAGCTACTGGTCTTTATCCCCTTCAAAGTAGTCTCCACCCTACGAATACACTTGTCCTAATGATGTTTCCATTGTTGAAAGCAGTCCTGGAAGGACTTTTCTGGAATTGCTTTCAGTTCCCTCAGCGAATTTTCTTTTATGGGTTCAATTGTTTAAAATCATTCACGAACTTTTTGAACAGACTCGTACCTATAATTATCTAAACATTTTGGGTTTTGTTATCTTGAATCTGCTAGGATTAATTAAAAATCGCATAAAACATTCTCTTTTTGCTAGAGAACGATGATAGGAACTATACGCGATTCCAAAGTGAGCCTTATCTGAAGATCGAAAAGTGTCCGTCCATTTGGAGGTTATTCGGCATTGCGACGGAAAGTCGGAATTTTTGAGACTATTAATTAAAATTTGAAAGAGAAAAAAGGCAATCTTGTGAAACATATAAGGAATATTTTTGTCCCGTTAGATCTCCGCTCCTTCCCGTCGCAATCGCAATAAAACCTCACATAGCGTTCATTAATGATCGCGTGAAACCCAAGACCGTGTAGTTTTATTTACTTTTACAAGACACGTTATGTATATGTTTAGACAAAAGAAAAGAAAGAAAGAAAGAAGAGAGAGATACTATTTATATATATATATATATATTATACATAAATCTATATACTTTATTTACAATCGAGATATTCTACGCTATTGCTATAGATTTTACGATTGTATAAGCATATTTAGCGCGTAAGTCATCTGTACATAATAGTAACGATCTGCGTGTCATTTTTAACAATACCTTGCAATCACCTGTCCTGTTTGCATAATATACGACACGCATACGTAACTGTACCGGCTACTTTTTGCTGGCATTTTCACTTTAAATTTCCTCGTTGAGGATTCATCCGATTGTGAGATCCTTGGAACGTTATTGATCTCGTAATTCGAGCAACAAACGTAACAATCGTCAGGCCTGGCATATCGAGAAAAAAAGATGCTAGAAAATAAGTTCAGTCACGTCTTTCCGTCTTTTACGATAATAGAATTATAATCAGGGTCGAAATCGAGATCGAAAATCTGCATTCCCTATTTCTTAAATTGAACCAGCCACGTGTATTGTACTTAATCTTAATATTACCTCCTTATCCTTTCTTTACAATGAATAAATGATTACAATAAAAGAGAACGCATTTTTTTATTAAGTAAACCTTTATTACCAAAAATCGAAATTTAATAAGCTTAAGTTTTTATTTAGCGACAGTTTCTTTAAGATTTTTATTTAATTTAGTGACAGCCTCTTTATGGTTGCATTTGAATCATTAGCAAATATATATACAAAGAAATTTAAATTAAATATTAGTTCTGAAACAATTGTTTTATTGTTACAATCAAATACTGAAATTATTTATGTGCACCTCTATAGTTTAAAATATCTAAAAAATACGGGTTTAATTTTGAGTGCAGCCATCACGCCGCAAGGAGATGCGCGTCGGATAGCGATATTAATTTACGGGCTCGTCAGCTTCCCGAAAAATACCCCATTAACTCGCACATACATTAAATGCTCCTTCTCTCTCGAAAGGCTGCACTCGGGGAGTTCCCCGGGATTGACTTACGACGAGTAATTCGCGGCCAGACACGCCCGACCGACGAGTTATTTAAATATTTTACAGTTTAATGGAGTCCTGGACCATTAACGGGCGTCAGCTAATTAGTAACGTATCCCGACGTGTAACAACGGGCGAGAGTGCTTTCAGGAAGGTCTGCTAACGATCGGTCGATAAATCGAACATTCTGCAGCCGACAAATCGGCTCGTCGATCGGGTCTGACGTGCAGCAACGAATTTAAAACGTTTTTAGGTCTTCTAAGATAAAAGTACACGAATTGATTCTTTTCGACAGCTGATACGAAAGACTTGCTAAAACTTAAGGATGTTCGATAGGCATATATGGCACATATAGATATTAATATTTATATACTTTAAACAAACTACATATGAAAGTCGTGTTCATAATGTTCTGCTTTTATTAAACAATACATTTTTACAGTTTATTTACTTTATTTGTTATTATTTTTATTGTTATAAACTAAAATTTAAAAAATAGTAACAAAAATCTCTAAATATTTTTGTGTAAGTATTTTGTATTCAAAATAACTTATGCAAAGTTTCATCGCGATTCACCGATTAGTTACAAAAATTTAGAACAAATAAATATTTTGTTTGTTTACTGGACAATTTGCATCGTAATGTAATTTTACATTAATCTTGAATGCATAAAATACTTATATTAAAAAATTGAGATTTTTATCATCTATTTTATAATATACTTTTCTATTAGAGCACAAATTAAACAAATACTACTTCTTATTGAAATAATTTATGATCTAGATAATATATAGTCACTAAAAAAGAGATTTGTTGTACTTTTAAGTGCGACTTATAATAATCTGTGACTTACAATAATATTTTTTCATAATTTTTTTATTATTTTGAAATATCTATCAAACATCCTTGGATTTCCGTAGATTTTACTTTCTTCTGGGATTTTAATTCATAGTTTAATACTAAAACTACTGACAGTACGTGTATCTATTTTTATTATTTAAAATATATATAATATTTTTAAAAGAGAGGGATAAAAGAAAAAACTTAATGGATCAATTTAATCACTCAGATATTTCAACAAAATCATGAAAAAAGAAAAAAGTAAATGAATTAATTTAATCATTTTATATATCATAACAAAAATCATAAAAAAAATCTCAGAAAACACGTCGTTTTGAATTTGATTAAAAATTACGAGCTTCTCTCATTTATTTGGATTGTTTTAATAGTTCTATTAAAGATACGTAAAATCTTCTCGAAAGAAACCGATTTCAAATACGTCAAAGAAATTATTGTATTTAAACGAGATTTCGACTTTTTCTGCTAAACACGTATGTTCGATTCAGATAAAACTATATGGTAAACTGGAACGTGGACAAACACCGACCGCTATCAACGCTGAACTCGATTGCAACTAAACGCGCGGTGGACGGATTTTAATGATATGCCGTGAAACGATAACATACAATCAATTTCACGTTTCAATTTCCTGAACCGTTAAAGCACTGAACGAATACCGGCACTTGGTGCTCTCACACGGAATTTTATTGATCGTGATCATAAATTTGCCGGAAAATCACGATATTACAGTGATGGCTGATTGAGGAATAGTATTAGAAATCGGACGTTAATGCTTGGAATTATGCTTTTATCGTGATACATCGAGGCTAGTTTGCGAACGTCGTATGTACCCGTTGTATGCGGAACATTATTACATACTTTACGATAATCTTAAATGAGTATCGAACTACACGTTTAAATTACATATTTTGACTGCAGCTACATCGTGTATCATAATTGTGACGGACGCAAGTTCTAAAGTATGTAATGAAATAAAAGGCTCGTTGGATTATTATGTGTCTTACAAAATGCTTTTTTTCCCCTTCTATTAAATATAATAGTACGCTGAAAAAAGAGTATGGTAATAGCTACTAAATGTTGAACGAAATAATTAATTCCAATCAAATGTTCGATTAATGTAACCAACAATAATTTAATTTTCTAAATATTTACAGTAAATATTACCAAACGGTTGATTATATTATCATATTTGATAATACTAAATATTTAGAAAAATAAAATTATTTTTAGTTACATATGTATATTAACTGCATTTGATTGAAATTAATTCACTCAACATTTAGTAGTTATTACCAGACTCTTTTTTTTACAGTGTATATAAATTGTTGTTCTACTTCTCACGGTCTTTATTATTTTATTTGATAAAGTTGATTTTATTTTCCTAGGCTTCTTTCTATATTTAAATGATTTATTCAAGATCGCATCAGACAAAATTGTATGGTTACTCAGGCACATTATCAATTTTGTTATTAGAAAGAATAAGTGATAATTTTCCAAATGCATATCTCGAGGAAAGCTGAGTTACCAGACCATGCGATGCAAAATGATAGCAGCTGCCGGTCGCTAAATTCATTGTGATGTGAACGGTTATTAGATGGCTAGAGTCGGTGTAAAACGTCGCCATAATCACCGGTTACTAACTAACTGGCTGAACCTCCGTCCGCTGCCTCTTTCTACAGTTTTACGCGAGATGCACGCGCATATACGCGATTCACTAATCGCCGCGGGCACCGTCGATACTGTTTACACCGTAGTAATTTGCTAATGGCCAGGTCGACACGATGAATTCGGGATCGGGTTAGCTGCGTGGTCTGCATGCCGATCGCGCGGCGGGATCGACAACGCGGCCCGAGTGATCGAGAATCGATCACGCAGGAGGAAGAAGAGACACGCCTCCGCCGATCGATTTTGCCGTTCATCTGCGTATTACCGATCTATTCTGGGCCGTAATTTGCGTCGATTATCCTTTCGTTTACTGTAGCCGCTTATCGCTCGAGCCGCTTTCGATGATAACCGAAGTGATGAAAGCAAGGATCTATTTACACCCGTATCTATTTACGTCACGCTTACATGCGTATCCCTTCCAAGTTCATTCCTTTAGAAATACAGAATGGAAGACAAGAAAATTGCACGTTTATATTCGACTAATGTCGGGAGCCAATTTATAAAAGAAATATGATTTATTCCACTATACGGATGCGCAGATAGCTATGTGATAAGCGATTTAAAATCTAAAAACTTTTATTGATTATGCTTAGAGAATGTGCAATTAAGTAATAAAAGCTCATTTTTTAATTTGCACATTTCTATAAAATTTTAATTAACGTTAAATATTAACTTCGAATCGAACAAAAAAAGATTTGCACAATAATTCACAATGACACTGACAAAATCGATAGATATTCGATTTTTCAATATCGATAAATACGTGCAATCGAGTTATATTTTAAATCTATATTTAAATAAGTTATATTTTTACTGAAAAACTCATTCAAAAGCTTCATAATTTTTTTCACATTATTTTCACGAATGCGTTTCGATTTAATTTTATCACAATATACTACAAAGTATACATTGCGCACGACATCTAAAATGCCAAAGTTCCTTAAAATTATCCTATAATTTTGACAATGAATAATATACGCGATCGTAACAAATTGTATGCAAGTATCGTGCAAGTGCAACAAATTAATCGAATATATTAGAAAGAAAAGGCCTTGAAATATTGGATAGATCAGATAAACCATGTGTGATTTATTTTTTATAGAATTTAAAAAATCACCTATTTTCTAGTTTATTTGATTATTGTTTATTATGTTTAAATAATGTATTTAAAAATTAAAAAAAATAGCATAATTCGTTCCATGTTATTGTCTCAATATTCCTCATGATCATTCCTTCACAAACTACATAGTAAAAAAATTTGTGTATTTGTGTTGGAAACGGTCCATTCACGTTTGTGTTAACAGTTTGTGTTGAATTTTTTAACATATCCGAGTGTTAATTTAACATAATGTGATTATGTTATTCAAAGAATTTTTATGAAATTGATATTCAATGTTTTTTAGTGTCAAAATGACACAATTTATGAGTAAGTGAATAAGTAATATAAAAATAATGTGTTTTAAAATGTAAATTCTAAGAGACAAATGAATAAAATCCGTGTTAATTTAACATATCATAAATGTTAACTTTCTGACAAAAAATATGCTTTCACGGTTTGTTTACAAACTTTGTCGATGTTATCTTTCTTTGTATTTATTCTATTACATAATATTTGTGTTACCTTCTAACATATTCGTCTTGTGTAAAATTAACTCAAAAATTTGAATGGACCGTTCGGAACATGCGATTTATGTTAAATTCAACACATTTTTTCCAACTGTGTGTTAACAGGTTCTGCTCGTGAAGAATGCTGAATATGTCAGTTAATTCATCGGCGCTATGAAATATGTATTTAAGACGCAATAAAGTAAATGACAAATTTTTTATATTCTAAATTAATTTTAATGAAAAACGGTTATCTCATTCATTTTAACGTTTATTAGAAAAGTAAAATTCATATTATATTTTTCTCAAACAAGTAATTTTAGATAAATTAAATTAAATTTATTATTATTGCTTTTGGCTAATTATTATATGGTTTACAATATATAAATACAAGGAGATAGTTTCGATTATCTTTTAATAAACCTGGAGCAATTTATGTATAGGCAGATAAAATCTGAAGCGTCCAAGGATGAGAAATTATAAATTATATTTTCGTTGCAATATTTACGATAAAATTATTTCTCTAACAATGCTTAAATTGCATACGAGTATATTTTTTACCGTGTTTTTAATTTTTCACAAATTTAAATGTTGTCTTTCTATCACTTTTAAATTAAAATCGTAAAATATAATACACGGATTAACAAATCAAGTACAGAAAGTCGTGATATGCAAATCAATAGTCTATTAGTAATTCATTAGAAAACACACACACGCGTGCGAGGAGCAGAATATTCGCGGAGTGATTTTATTGTTTAAAATTAACATTGTTTTAAAATTTATAAATGTGCGTTAGAATATTTCTTATTCAGTTAACACGTGCAGGTCTAGATGTTTGTTGTTATGTCATACTTGTTACGCGCTGTATTGATACAAGGTTGACGCTCTATCATTCAATTCGAGTATGCAGATAGCGAGACGAGCTACTTTCCGTATATGTCACGAAATGCAATCACAACAAATATAACTGCAAGAGAAAACGTGGCTTTTTCTTATTAATGATTCTAAACCCATGTTTAAAACTGTTTTATGATAATAAATGTATCTAATTGTAAACAGTAATTATTGACCAAACAGATATTTCATAAAATTTATTTGTTTTAAATACGAATATCGAAATAATAAGAGAATTACAATAATTACAAATTATTCTTTCGTAATATTTCGAGCGATATGTGACATAATAATTGCTATAAAATTACGAGTAATATCGGGTAATACCACGTAAGTTATCGTGCGATCGATTTCTGGTAATTAATGCGTGAGATAGTAATTAACTGTGTTTTCACGAGTGAGTGCCTTGAATGAATAAAGAGGACCAGAAAACTGAGAAGAAGTGGCCTGGGAGGCATCGGAAACCGGTGGAGCAACCACGAGGTGTGAATAAATTATTATTTTATATATTACTTGCAAATTTAATTATTTGTAACTATTTTATGTTCAGGTAACAATTATTCTTCTATTTAATTGTTCTACATATATAATTTACATATATTTCTCTTTTTTGTAGTTTCAATCAAGCTACAATTTCGCCGTTGCACAACGTTTGGGTGAGTAATATTCTTTATTTTATTTTATTAAGATAACGACAATGATGATAAATTTATGAAAAAATGTATTATTATATAATATCTATATACATAAATATGCATACATATCAAGTTAAAAATATAAAAATATAAATCAAATATTTCATATAGTTCTCTATTATTTTAGAATGGGTAGTCTCTAGGACAGATTAATTAAAATATTTGATATATTTATACATGGACTGCCAAACAAAATTATTAAGAAACTTTAATTAAGAACATTTGAAGATATAGAAGATATAGGCAATTATATTAATGATTTGACTCGATTTTATTATAAATATAATTTTTATAGTGAGTGGATTACAGATGTAATTTCCTATTTAATTGATTGGTTACATAATTAATAAAAAACAAAGAAGAAAAAAAAGTAAAATGCTCTCTCTTTCTCTTAGATGTTTACGTTATTGTTCATACAAAGTAAAAATTAATCACTTATATAAGGTAAGTATAATGGGGAAAACCTATTATTTAATTACGGTTTATTTTGTTTTTAAATAGAATTTAATATACGTGTTTGGTTTCTTTACAGACTCCCAAGATTAAATGTAAGATATATTGGCCGATATATGAAAATAATATTTAGAATTTTTGTATTCATATACACTTTATAAGCGTATCTGAAAGATATAGATACGGACAGAAAGCATTTTACTATCAAACAAAAAAACGTGTGTACTTATTTAATAAAAAAAAGTTATTAATTATAATTATTCCTATAATAAATAGAGTCAGTATTTTAATTTTTCTTAATCTACTCTTCATTCATTGATGATTTAATTTTATATTACTTGAAATAAAATCGTAACATGATAATATCCAATAATTATCTCATCACATTTATAATGTCGCAGAGTATTACGTAACATTTAAACAATATTTTAGTAGCGTATCAGGCATCAAATTAAAAAAGATTTCGTTTTTCATCAATCAGTCTTAAGTATATTTTAGTTTATTTTTAATTAAAGTGTGACTATTGAACGTGTGCAGTCTTGAAATGTGAAACTTCTTAGCTAACACTAAATATTCCTGAAATATTCATAAAAGGTCCCTCAAAATCTCCAAAAAAATATTCTAAAAGTATTCCGGAATATCCCGAAATGTTTACGGAACGTAAAATCAATATTCAAATATCGATTAAAAATTTCATTTATATATTGTTAAATATTGTATAAATTATTTTTTAAACAAAACTCTACTATGAAGAAATTTCATATACTTTCACTTATGAGTCCAATTTTGGGGCTCATTTTACAGGTAAAATACTTCGTATATTCTCTTCCAAGTGAATAAATGTTTGCTGCCGCAGCTCTCTGTCGGCGGAGATGTGTACTGCTCCCTAGCGAGTGATATATATATACAAGGAGTATTTATACAATATTCTGAAGATTTCATCGACATTTGCACATTCTGTAAAGATTCTTTTACTATTTCCGAATATTCGACACATTGGGAATAAAAATCGAATTTTCTATGAATATTTAGTGTCAGCTGGGTTTATTTCGAGTATCTCACATTATGCACTTTTTAATACGAAATTCATATACGACTATAAATATAGGCCCAAGAAGCAATACTCCACCTAAATGTTCCTTATCGTTTCTCTCCCTTTCTCTCTCTCTCTCTCTCTCTCTCTCTCTCTCTCTCTCCCCTTCGCTCTTCCTCTGTTTCCAGCTCTCTCGTATCCTCGCGCGCAGCACGCGCAAGACTTTATCCGGTTAACAATCCCTAATTACGGGGTTCCTCATAACTAACTCGGTTAACGTGAAAGGCGCCCCCGCTATCCTCTCCCCTGCAAGCCACTCAGTGCTCGCCTATCATCGCGATGGATGCAGATTAACCGGTCGTCTGATCTCTCGGGGCCTTCGCTTTAACTTCCCGGCACCGGCTTCCTTCGTTCAACGGCACTCGATTTCATGTATCCTGCCACACCGCCTCTCGAGATAGACCGCCAAGTTTTAATAACTTGTTACGAAATTTGTTAAACCGAGGCGAATACAAGATATTCCAGACACTGCCATGAGGCAAAAAACAAACTAAAGATTTAATTTCACAATATTCGCCTTGACACCGTAGATCTGCAATCTTATGCGTGAACCCCGCATTTTCTTTCTACCGTAATGGAGTTTGTCAATATGGAAAAGAATTGCAAATTATATTCTAAATTGATTTCGCATATTTGTATTGTACAGCGAGACAGAAATTGATTATAAAATAATGCTTGACTATAAAATAGTGAAAACAAAAACCAATAGCACAATATATACCACAGTTATAACATTTTGTAAATAATAGCAAATCAATTAATGCAGAAAAAAGCCGTTTCAAATAATGCATTTTTGTAATTATATTTAAAATTAGAAGTATAATAAAATATTTTTATTATAATCACTTTATCATGACAAAAAATTCTAAAATAAAAGTAAGAAATTATTATTTTTTAAATAATAGTAACAGTAACACAAGTTCCTTTAAGAATCAGTAACTATAGTAACGATAACTATAGTTACTATTTTGACACGGTAACGAATAATAGTAATTAGTTACTTTTAAAAGTAACTTTCCATTCTCTGAATGTATTATAATACTTATATGACCCGATCTTGAGAATCAATCTGTAAGTGATTGATTAACACCCGAGACATTATTCGATCTAATATATCTTAATTATATCTGTTGTTACGCACGCATGACAGCTTGCGAAGTATGATGAAGCGATAAAGCGACACTTAGGCTGGTATTCATAGATCTTATATTTAAGACCGTCTTAAGTACAGTCTTAAGATATCATGAACCAATCACAGAGTCGCATCTTAAGACGGTCTTATAAAATAAGAACGTACTATAAATACCGCCCAGAGAACCGTATTAGCATCTTAAGACATTACTTAAAACGGTTTTAAAATAAGAACGGGGATTATGAATACCGCCCTATGCCGGTATTCATAATCGGTTCTTATTTTAAGACCGTCTTAAGTACAGTCTTAAGATGTCACGAACCAATCAGAGGGTCGCATTAGCGACTTCAGACATTACTTAGAGTGGGAAAAACGGTACCGAGATGACAAATGAGCAATATAATCTAATTAACGATTTACAATATTATTCGCATTTGGTCAAAATTTGGAATTAACTTCATAAATGAATTATTAAAGTGTAACTGACAGTAATTTTATAACGACAGTAATTTTGTACGAATATGGATTTTACTCTATTTCAATGTACCAATTTTTCCAGTCCGACGTTATTTTAATGATTATTTTCGATTTTTACGAAGAAAAATACACGAGAAAACATAGAAATAAAACGATCCCCGAGCGATAGCGAAACTCTCGAAAATACTTCTACTCTCCTTATCATCTTTAATCATAAAAACGTCGATGAATATCGATGAAAATGCTGCGAAGCGCGAAAGCGCGTATCTATAGATTTAATTCAATCCTTGCGTTATCGTAAGAGTCGATTTCTCGACATGTTTACGAACGCACCGCGCGCGTCTCTAATCGAAACTCTCGAAACGCCGCGCTTATCTCGTAATAAGGCCCGCGATGCACATTCCCCTACTTCGCGAAATCGACGTCTGGGACCGAGACGCGGGGTAGCGGGGAAGCAGTGCAGTGCCGGGAGAAGCCGAAGACTTTGAGATGAGGGATGTACGGCGTGACGGTCTAATTGAGGCCCTCTTGATTGCATTTACACCGCCGCGCGGCCTCCCGTATCCCCGGGTGTATCCACGGTTTGTAACTTTGTATCTCCACCTCCCCCCCCCC
>NW_017300343.1:284065-301238 GCF_001594075.2 Trachymyrmex cornetzi
CCCTCGTCCTTCGTCACCCTCCTTCCACCCCGCGCTATATAACTTTTCTCCTTCCTCATCACAACTCGCATCGCGTACCTTTCGTTTGCACTCGATGCAGGATCAGCGTCGTTCGCGCTATCTCTCACGGACTACGACTCTCTCGCTCGCTCTGTCTCCCGTCTCGGTCTCTCCTCGGAGAGCTCCCCGAAGAGAGATCGTTCTTCCTTTTTCACCGGAGCAAACCGCTGCGCCATTATATAAACGCGCTCATCGGCGTCGTCGCTTCGAGACCTTGGGGATGAGGAGGGAAGAGCGAGCGAGCAACAAGTAGAGAGAGAGAGAGAGAGAGAAAGAACGTAGACGACAAAAGGGAGAACCGCGTATCACGGGGATAATTTGTCCACCTGCGCGTGCAACAATCTCACCTGATCCGCCCGCTATCTCACGATCTTCCTCCATGTTTCTCCCCTTCTGCACCCGCCTTGTCCGTCGCTCTCGCACCATCGAACATCGTTTACTACGACTCGACAACGATGACAAGATGTTCGATAAGCTCCGGCATCGATCATCGGACTAAACGGAGTTAACGGTCCATTTTTTCGCCGACCGAACGCGAATGACCGACTGCGCAAACGACGCGACGCGATGTGACTACTACTCGCGTGAGCCGTGAAGTGCGCGTCAATTCGGCAGGACGCAATATCGATGCGGCGCATCGATATTGAACGGCGTGCGCAGTGACGGGCGGTTGATAATTTAAAAAAGGGATCTTAAGGTTTACATACATATCGGGTGTCTTCGTGTATTATCTTATCCTTGTGTAACACTGAGTGAACAACAAAGATAATACGATACGCGGGGGCACTCGGGTGATGTTTCTGAACACAGCCAAGAACTTCGATTCTTTCCCTGGGAAATTTTCACAAATTGATAAATGACCACTTTTCTACATTAATGCTCATAGTCCGTGCGCGATTAACGAAACGACTGAACCTTACAACTAGGCTGCGTTCAGGAATTACACCCAGATAACTCTGAGCTATAGATTACGTTACGTATATTATAGCAAAAATGCACCCTAGAGTTATCTAGGCATAATTCCTGAACGCAGCCCTAAATTCGACGTAAAGACGAAATAACCTGAATTTTTGAAAGTTTTAAAAAAATAACCGAGGGAAAGAATCATAGTCCTTGGGTACAATGCAACAATAATTAACGAGTAGCATAATCGTTATGTAATAAAACGAACGATTTATTTGTTATTGTTGCACTGGATCACATTAGAGCCGATATTCTTATCAGTTCTTATATTTAAGATTGTTTTAAATACAGTTTGATTTCATAAGCCATTCACAGTTAACCGTCATTCATAGTCCGTTTTAATTTCAAAATCGTTTTAAGTAATGTCTAAGATGCCAGTGTGATTCTCTGATTGATTCATGACATTTTAAGATTGTACTTAAGACAGTTTCAAATATAAGAATCAACTACGAATATTAATCTAGAACTTGCCTTTCCGTTTTCAATAAAAATAAAAATATTAAAAGAAAATATTTTACTTTATGTATAAAACATGTATATTAGTACTGCTATAAAGAACAGACATTACAATAAATTGTAACTGTTGATGTTTTGTAACAAGATTGCTATTTGGTTTTGGCGCTCACGATGTAAGTTTCGTTCTATCTTTATTTGTAATCATTATTTGCAGAAGGAAGATACAATGGGCATATCAAGGGGAGAGTTTAAGAGATTTAAACCTTTCTGACATTTTTAAAACTTTTAATTATAAGAAAACGGAAGCTTAGAGCGCCAAAATCGAACGCAACTGTAATATAACACAGTGATAATTTTATCTTTGTTTAACATTGACAAACAACGAGGATATAATGATTACTATGTTACATTGTGTCATTTCATTAGAAAACACAAATTTCCATGGTCACAGCACGCACTCGTTTGTAGCCCAATCAAAAATTCCTCCTAGATTCTAAACATGATATATTATTGCACTAACATCATTGCCATTGCAATTAGGATTATTACACTTATATTCGTTTTTTATTTGTACAATCTCTAGTTCGTCGAGGTCATAAACGTATCTATAGATTTGTCCGCGTTGCTTGCACTTTTTGCATTCAAAAGCTTCGCTCTATTTCTTTGTTTTCACTTGCGAATATATATATGTATATATATATATATGTCTTGTTTTAAATACAAAAATTTTAGGAGATTTTGAGCAATACGAACAGACTTAATTATTTCTGGTCAGAATAAATTTTTGATTCATCAATCTGCTGATACTACTGCTATTATACGCAACGTCATCTTGCCTTTTTTTACATTGTGGTCACGTCGGTAATTTACGAGACAAGAGTGTATGTTACGACTTTAACGAGAGTCCGTTTTTCTCTCCCTATCCACCATCATTTTCGTAAATTATGAATCGCAGATACGATCGACTTGATCGAGGCGATTATCTTGTCGCGCGTCGCAGCACGTCGTAAATCACGTGGGACTGTCAAAATTCTGAGTAAGAACTAAGAACGGCGCAAAACCTAATCGCAGCAGCGTGGTGATAATTAAAAAGATGAACGCGCAGGGTGTTACGATGATTTAAGTGACGGCAATGTGTTGTTGCTTAACGAGAATTCGTCTTTCATCTCCACCATTTTCGTAAATCATGGATTTGGGATTCAATCTGGAGCCAAGAATCTGGAGGCTTCCGCACCGAGGTAAGCAAAAAGATTATTATTGGATCATCATTACCGTCCTGTATTGCTTTTCACCGATCGTCCATAGCTCTCCTCGAGGCTATCATCGCCACGTCGTAAATTGCACGTAATCTTAACCTCTAACTTTCTTCGTGATTGTATGTACGAAGGGAGATCGAATTTATGTAATATGCGCTTTCGTGAATATATCCCACAATTTAAATGTGATAATTTTACATGTCAATATAACGTCATTGTCGTAACACGTACGAGAAACATGGTATGCAAAGTTATCATAATTTTAATAATATATTTATTAATACTCCTGCTCACCCATCACTACTATCACAAATCATTCTGTCAAAAACTAGAAAACACACAATAAAAATTCTTGCAAAAGTATGTATAATAATATGGAAATATGTTTTAATAAAACAATACTCATAATTGAAGAACCGATTTGTAAAATATATGTACTAAAAATTCTTCTTTCGTTGATTAATAAATAATCATATATCTGAAAATAAATTATACGTAACAAAAAATAAAATGAGCTGTTAAACTGTCAAATTAATAATGTATAGAAATAAATATAATTTAATTTCTCTCTAAAAAAAAAAATAATTTTTAGTATATTTTATGCATCAATTTATTTTATCGATTGCAAATGTTGTTTTATTGAATATTTCTGCATATATATAATTAGCAGAATATAATTAGAGCAAATATAATTAGCAGAATATAATTAACAGAAATTTTTAGGCCATGGTTTGATTTATATCATTCGTGAACATTATTTGCCCTCGTTTGATAAACAACAGGTTGAAATATGATTCTTAAGCATTGTGAGCGTAAATTGGATCTTATTGTGTATTTTCTTGTTTTCGACGTTAATTGGAAATAATAGTGGACAAGAACTTCAAGAAAACAAAAGTTTTGAATATTATTTTTATTTATTAAAATTCTTATTATGTTTTAAAAATATTTTTTCAAACGAGTTATCTCTGTAACTTTGATTATTTTAAGAATAATTGATTCTAAAATTAGTCTATTTACCCAAAAATTATCTTTAATTTGCAAAAAAAAGATTTTTTAAATCAAGATCCGTAAGACAATCCAATATTTTTTGGCTATGATTAATCTTATTATAAGAATAACAATTCAATGAGAAATTATTTTCTTATACTCCAGAACTCTAGACAATCTACTTTTGTTATGTAAGATTTTATTATAATTATGCCTTTATTAGTTGCAAATTAATATATAAAAAAATTTACTTATATACTGGACGACAGCCGAATCAACGTTCCACCATTCTGATATTTGCGCGTATTCGATTTTGAAAGAAAAGTATTTCATTCCGTTTGAAATAAAAATTCCATTCAGCCGATTTTCGGAACTGATTGGTATACGACTGCATTAATTCTCGTCGGAAAGAGGCTTGATTCGATTCGTTCACTCGCTTGTGCGCGCGAGATCGTGGCGAGGCATTAATCGAGAAAAGGTGGCCCGGCCAACCGGGACTTTCGGGACCCTCGTGCAGATCCGTTCGGGCCCTCTTGCTCCCCGGACATGGCATAAAACGCGCAAACGCCGCCATTAGTTACTAGCACGGTCGCGGAATGCCATCCGGCCGGAGCCTTATTAAGCCCATTACGTCTTAATTTATTTCCTTATTTAAAAAAAAGCGCGGTCGCGACCACGGTCGAGCCCCGAACGAGTAATGATATAATTCTGCCGAGGCGTCTCGCACCATTTGCATTCGGTCGTGTTGGTGGATACGTAATCCCACCGACTACACGTGTGCACGTATATACGACAAAGCTTGCATATGAACATAGGGATCCTTAGTTTTCTCTTTCTCTCTTTCTCTCGCTCTCTCCCTCTCTCGGCAAATAACGAACGCCCACAGTCGTTCCATGAGCCCTCTCATTCGGGAAGAGAGGCGGCATCGTCTTTAAATTCGACCTCCTTCGCAACTTACTGCTCTAGCGAGCATTAAAAGTCATTCCTGCTCGAGAGATGCTTAACCTCTTGCACTTGGAATGTTTGTCATCGTAATATTAGCTGGCGTTGCATTATTTCAAAGGAGAAAAATTTATGCAGGGATTTCAAGCCAAATTGGATTTCCAGTCGCATGAATAATTAATGCGATTTTATAATTTTATGTAAATTCGCAATAAGATGCAATAAAGGCGGGATTGGACGATAAATTGTAGGCGCGAATCGCAACGTCAGATCAAATTGTCGCTCGTAATATTCATTCGCTTTTATATGTGAAAAATAATATTGTATCCTCAAAATGTCGATACGGCTTAAAAATCAATATTTTATACGTACAAAGGAGGAGAATAAGTAATAGATGTTTATGTGAAAGAAATTACTCTCTTTATTATGTTTCTCTCCCTTTGACAAACTCAGGCTATTTCTTGAATAATAGGACAAGCATTGGCGGATCCTCAGAGGGGCCCATGGCTCCACTTAAAGTCTCTTTTTTTTTAAATATTTATGCAAAATTTTATTTATTTTTAATATTTCTGAAATGCTTAATCATAATTTTTATTCCAAAAATATGGTTCTAATTTAAGAAACTCGTATAGACATATATAAAAAATATATATAGATTCCATTATATTATTCTTTTTTTGTGTTCATATAATTTTAAATAAAACGTTTTATGAATATATATTTATATAACACCTTTTCAATGTATATAATGTCAATAATAATTAAAATATTCCATCTTTTCATATATATTTGACTGAAAAAAATTGGTTTGCAGCCAATGGAGCCCCCCTTTGACAAATATCTGGATCCGGCAATTGGATAGGATCTACGAGTGTGCAGAATGCAAACGCACCGTCGAAGTTTTATGCAATCGCGCAGGGAAACATCCCCGCGCCCGCAGTGTCGTTCACACCTGCGGTTTACGCCCTCGGTGGGAAAGGTTGCACCTCCCACCGAGGTTCCTGTTTGGCGTCCTTGTTTGCAATTCGCCGCGTAGCGTTGCCGTTATTAGCGTAAACCTAAAGTTAGCCGCAATTGCGCTGGTAATTTGCGCGTTTGCCCGTCAGTGCCGCCGAGTGGAATTGCGGTGTCGCGTTACCCTGCACGATAATGCGCGACGCACCGTAAAAGATTCACCGACGCTCCTCTACACGCGCGTGTTTGTTCCGCCGCACGAAAAATCGTGGTAATAACGTGAGAGAATCGGATATACGTATACGTCAGCGCATCACCGCGAAACGGGGTGCAAAAAGATTTAAGCGTCCACGATTGCGTCCACCTCGAGAGCTTCAGTCATTTGTAAATGCCCAGCTATCTCGTTGACGATGGTTAAACCAAACGATTCTCGCTTAAGAACATAAAAGAGGATGTTAAAAAAGGATTGATTCTGCTTAAAAAGATATAAATAAAAGGTATAGCATTTTTTGTGAATTTTCATCTCCTGGATACGATAAGATTATTAAAAAGTTTGGAAAATTTGGAAAATACTTTGAAAATTGAGCACGAATTTTTCGATAGTTTAGAGCCTGAAATGTTTGCTTTTCGTTCCTGGTTTTGGATGAGAAAAATATTTGATTTTGTAAATCATAATTATTACTTTTTTCCTGAAAAAATAGACAAAATATACCGTGACAAAAATTTCGGGAGAAGAGGATTGCGCCGTCAAATCTCTCCTCGAGATATATATAATATTGAGCAAAATAGTTGGATAATTATCGTAATAAGTCCAAAAATAATATAACTATCAATTCTTTATAATTTTTGATCGGTTTATAAAATTATGATGGTAACAAGAATCCATAGTATTGTATAATTTATATTGCTATATTAAAACATAAATAAAAATTTATTAACAATTGTTGTCGGTATTTTTGACTATGGTAACCGTGCCAAACTGGTCGAGACTTGCTTTCAAGGTCAAATAATTTCGAGGTTGAACGATTTGGAGTCATTCATCACGGTGACGAGTGATCCGCGACGCCTTCGAATCGGGAAGCCAGTCTAATTTGAGCATTGTCCGCCGGTGGCTTCTTGAAATTAAGCGTCATTGTTTAAGAGTGAATTCATCTTGATTGTCGATGACTAATGTCTCGCGGCAGCCACGCTGAGTGCCGCGAGGATGGATCGAGGGTGTCCAGAAGTCGTGGTTGGAATAGCAGTGGGCAGCAGGGGGATAGAAGGCAAAAGGGACGAGAGGGCACACCAAAGACGGCGGAGACGAAGAAGAAGTACCCACCGCCACGTGAGAGAGCTCTTTAACGAGCATCATCAATAACACGTACCGACGTTGAAGAGAAAACAAAAAAGACCTTGGAGAGTCACGCTCTCTGGACAGCGCGTCGCTCGCTATAGATACCGGTAAATGGTGTTAATTAGTAAATTTGATTTAAACCCAAATGGAGCGACCGAATAGGCGGACAAGTGTTGCGCGATGATGTACGATCTCTGCGAAATGTTCAGTCAGTTCAGTCGAGGCGCCTTTGTGATCATACCCTTTGATGGGGATTGAGAAGTTCGTGAAGGATAACACTATATCACTATCCATTTCATTCTTCTTCGCTCGAATCTTCTCGCTATACATTTACATCGAAATTTCGCACAACTGCTCAAACCAAATTACATTGATTTTATTCTCTAAACTTTTCGAGTAAAATATATCTCACACTCTAAAGAGTGAAAAAATTAAACCAGTCTTGGAAAAGATTGACTTAATTTTCAATCTTTAAGGGATTCACTCTAAAAGTTTTAGAGAGTAAAAGACTAAAATATATATAACTTCCTCAATTTCTATTGTTAATTTTCTGTAAAAAGAATAATACAAATTTTCGTAACAATGACTTGATACAATATCCTTGCATGAAATTTTCTTTTGACTTTAAAAAACGATTTTATCCCGAATTTTCATAGCTACAAAATTCCATTGGATTACAGAAGATAAACATGAATTAAGTTAAACGCTCGTGTATTAATTTCTTACGTATGCTCGAGCACAATGAAACGCGTGCAAAGTTGAAAGCTTCACGGCACCGCGTATGTAATACGCGCATGCATTGATACACCTGCAGAAAATTGAACTGCTGGTTTTTATTTCGCAGTGATCTTTCGTGGGACGGGTTTGAATTTCGGTAATGACCCGTTTGCTACCGTAGGAGAAGGTGGAGATACGGTTGAGGGGAAGGTGGAAGCGGCGGAGGAGGAAGGGCTTGAAGGGTATAAGAATGAAGGGAAGGAAATAGGAGGAGGAGAAGCGAGGAGATCAAGTCGACACCGACGGGGGCAGGAAAGGCGAGGGCCCATTAATCGGAGGGCATTATCTCAATCACGTAAAACGGCAAAATTGCATTTACCTTTTTAAATGAATATTTGGCGGGAGACGCGCCGCGCCGCTCACCGGCGCGCTGCAGCCGCCCGCTAAGTTAATTTACCGAGGAATGCCGGGTAACGCCCTGTTCAACCTACCGGCAGCTGGACAAGTATTGTCCCGCCCCTGTGCAACCATAAGCGCGAGATACGCGTCGGCGGCGATGTGGAAAAAAAGCGATTCGTCGGATGCTGCGCGAATTGTGGCTGGCAAACAATCCGCGGATCGGCATTCGCTTCATCTTTTAACGAGAGTTCGCATGTAATTTTCGGCCTGAATAGATTCGACAATGATGATTTAGATTTGGGAACAGTTTACTAATGGATATAGAAAGAGTCATTTCTAAATTAGTGGAAATAAGTTGTAATATCTCTTGAATGAATATCTGTATCTTTACTACGCGTTCATATTTGTATACAAAATTATTATTTACGTTTTTTGCCATCATCTCCTAAAAACATAATACACAAAACAGATAACAATCTTGTCGATTAACGCGGGCATAGCTATAAAATGTCACTCTTAGTGTGACATATCTAAAAGTTTTTTACTTTGCTATATAACTTTTGTATTAATAAAAATATTAACATATTTGCTTGCTATTACAGTTATATTCCTCAATGTCTAACGTTTTAATTACAAAAGTTTGTTATAATATGTTCATTTTTATGCGATATTTTTTACAATAGTCAATATGATAAGTACGTAACGAAACGAAATATAGAGTGGAGAGGATTAATCATATATTCATAGTACAAAATCGGTAACATTCCATTTTTAAGGATTCGTTATTGTTCTTAGTGTAATTCAGATGAGGCAGGAAAGTCGTGTGTATTCTTGATCGAATATCATCAATAAATATTAGAGAGATCTTGAGCGACACGGTTTAATTTACCGGACGTATTGCAACATACCCCATGCTCCAAGTAATTGACACTTTCTCTTAGCGGTTATACCAATCTCTTGGAGCAATCGAGATCGACGTAGCCGTTCGTCGGGAATGACGGGCCCGAATGTAAACCGGACCCCGTCGGCAGATCGTCGCCGCTAACAGATTCCCGGGGCTCGATCGTGATACCCCTGCCTCCTTCCCCTCCACGCTTCTATCTCTGTATCTGATAATTGGAGCGGTAATTACGTGGTGATTAACAGAGATGGCTCCCGCGCATCGTACGAAGCCTCTGTCTTCTTTCTCCTCCTCTTTCTCCTCCCTTCTCAGTTGTTCATTGCCTCTACTATTGCGTCCTCCTGCACAGATAGCCTCTTCTTCCCGTTCATCCCTTGGATCCCCCGGTTAGGAAGATCAAAGATCAAAGATAGTCCCGTGCGCGAGCACGTTGAGTTATCTCTTCTTTTTTTCTTGGTAACTTTGCCGCACTTCTCGTTTCTGCTTTCCGATCCATTCGATCCAACCCGTGCTCTTTTGCTCTCTCCGCTTTCGCTATCTCTTTCTCATTATGTATAATACAATATGCGATGTTAAGCCGTAATCACACTACGAGTTGCCGGTTGCGGTTTTCGATTGATGATTCTATTTTAGCTAATTGCGATGCAGCTAGTTCATACTTGTTGCATCGTGATTGGCTAAAATAGAACCGTCAACCAGCAACTTGTAGTGTGATAACAGCTTCACGTGTGACAAAGAATGCGATAAAAGTTTCACTTACTTACAAATATATGCTTTAAAAAAATATTTAATTGACCAATCGGAAGAAAAAATGTTAGAAATTAACCAATCACAGAATGCTTCAAAATATATGTAGCATTTATATATTTAATTTCCGTATCCAATAATAGAATCCGATCAAAATCAACATTTCTTAAGCTATATGAAAGGGATCTTTTATAATTTGTTTGAAAGCAAAAATAGTTTACAAAAATCTAACTTTATTGAAATTAAAAAAAAAACACGAAATATTATGAGATTAAAGTAGAATCTTTGTATCATCATATTTCATTACGCAGCAGGAAAAAATGAAAGTATCATTCAACTATAATAGCTTCAATTTAATAATTAGTCTCTTTTTTGGCTACATTGCCGCTACGGTGTTATTCTATCAAATAGTTTTTCCTCGGATTCTTCTCGGTAGAGACGTTTGAAGGGAGAAAATGTTTGACGATCAACCATCCCGCCGGCGCGTTCACGAAACAGGGGTGGTAGTTGGTTCCACAAAGTATTCGAACTAGCTGCGCCAGCCAGGTAAAAACGGAATTGCTTAACCAAACGGGCGTGGCCGTAACTTGACCAGTCGAGTAACCTAACCCCTAAACGTCCAGTTAATTAGAGCTCGACCCTCTCGCATCTCTCTTCCTCGGACTCGTCGTTCTCTCCCTCCTCCCTCCCCTCGCTTCTCGTCGCCCCCTCCCACGATCGCGGGGCCTCCTAATAACGCGGGCTAGCCGTAATGAGGAGTAAACTAATTATTGGATGCTAGTTGGGCAGGACGATATTTCACGTTCTCGCTGACAGCAAGGCAGGAGCAACAAGGATACGGTGCGCGTGTTCCCGCGCGGAAAGAGAAGGAAATAGAGAAAGGGAGAAGGAGATCTCGAGAGGGAGCGCCTCGCGCTCGTAAACAGGTTAAAATGATGCCTAGGCGTTTTAGCAATTTCGAGAGTGAGAGAGGAAACAGCGGATTCCTATACGACGGTGTCTATCTCGCGGACATGAACGCTAAGCGTTTCGCACGATGCAACGGCGTAACTGAGTGAGAGTGAGCTTGACGCATTCAACATTTCATTGCACTCTCTACAGCTTCTTTACACAAATGGGATAACTCTTTTACTTTATTATAAGTGGAAATCCATAATTTCGCAAAATTATTCAATATTTTCGACGTTAAGAAATTTCAACGTTAAGAAATTTTCTCGAGAAATATTCCACTTTCCGATTACGCCAGTGTCCAAAAGGTATAATGCGCAAATAGTTGCGCGAGTACGTCATAAATACAGAAATAAATCTTTGTACTGACGATCGCTATTCGGAAGCTAATTTTTCTATACTTCGCGGGTTAATGATCTCGGGATGTATCTTCGCTGTATGACATTATTGTACTCGTAGTTGGTCTATACTTCGAGTTTGTACATTTCTTGAGCATAATAACATTACAGGGGCGGATTCACAATGGGAACCATAGGAGCTTTGGCTTCTTTCTTGAAAATATTTACAGCAAGATGTTATACAATATTTTTAGTATTTCTGAAATGCTTAGTCACAGTTTTGATATTCCACAAATATTTTTTAATTTAAAATTCTAGATTTTTACGGCTAAAGACTTACTGCTCTGTTGTAGACGTCGCATTATGCAACTTTATGCAAAAGTCTATGCTGCGACTTTTATTTTCCACCCGTCGCAAGCCAGAAAAAATGTCGCTTGCAACCATAAAAAGTATGGTTGTCCCAAAACATAATTATAAAATTATAGTCATTTGAATCATTTTTATGATAATTTCAACTATTTTATGGTTATAACTATAATTATATATTCATTTTAGGTTGCCAACTATGTACATTTATTGCTAGAAATATATGCATAGTTACTGTTATTATTACTGTTATTATTATAGCAGTAATAATCATAATTATAGTAATATGTAATTATAGTTACAAATACCAAACATTTTTCTCTCAGCGTTGATACATTGTGTTGGAAAAACTTGGCAACTTAATAGCATACAAATCCGCTAATGGCCTCATCTTGAGAAGTTCCTAGATGCGTCCCTGATAACATATTTCATATTTTTTACAAATCGAGCTTTCCTGTGGCAAAAAGTACGAAACTTTAAATGGTTTTGTACAGAACTTGCATAAGTCAACGATTACCCGTGATACGTATCATGCGTACAAATGTATAATATACATAAAACGTCTTACTAGAACTATCGCTATACTTTAGCTAAGAATTCTTTGATTACTTTGATACAAACTTTTATTGGGCAAAAATTCAATTAAACATCATTTTAAATATTTAACATAATACTATATATTAAATTTTCTATTAAAGCAATCGCTTTAATTTTTTAATTTGAAAATCTATTAAAACAATCGTTGATTGAGAGAGAGAGAGAGAGAGAGAGAGAGAGAGGGAGAGAAATGGAAAATTATCTTAAAAGTGAAAAAATTACTAAGTTTTTCAAAGGCTTGCAGTTCAGAAACTATCATGTAATGCATGATTAAATGAGAGGATATTTTCCTTAATTTCTCGTGTATTATAATATATATTTCTCTATAATTTTTTTATAATATAATATTCCTGGAACTTCCATTCATAGTCGTAAAACTTACAGTCATTTTGATTCATAGCCATGAATTTTTACTGCCTAATCTCCTTTACCGAAGATCATCCTCCATAAAAGTCACCGGCAGTGACGCCGTACTTATAATAATCTGTCCTGACGAAAGCACGCGATTTAATAAATTAATTTTATCATGGGGCTCACGTTTTCTCCTCTCCAAAAGTTTTCTTTCCTTTCTTACACCCATAATCCTATTTCTCGAACAGCCGAGGATATAATGTCACCGGTATAGTACGGGCAATACGGCCGGCTTCGACGAGACCGAAGTAGGAATGCGTCGAACGGCTCGGGTCCAAGTTCGAGATGAAATATCGCGCGGAACGGGCTCAATAGGTCGGTCTAATAGGAATAAACAATGTTATGAATTTAAACGGCCCAGCTTGGCGCCACTATAACCCTATATTATCAAATTACGGGGGCCCTGTGTATCGGGCCTCGCGAGGTGCACGCCTCGCGCGACCAGGATGAACCATAAAGTCGGATGTTAACGGTAGGAACCCACGTCCCGCCACTCCCGTCGTTCTTTTAGAACCTATTCGCGATGCTCTACGGGGGGCCTCGCTTCGTTCCAGTCCGGGGCCCAACGACGATAAAGAGAGTTACGCTTTCCATAGGCATGCACTGAACGTGCAATAACGGAAATTTCGACAGAAGTAATCGCCGCGAATTATTCGTAATTATCGCGAGCAGTTTTCGCGACGTGATGCTATAACGTTCCGCTGGCATTGAAATATTGTGTATCGAAATATACGGTATTATAACAATATGATATTTCAATTTCAATATAATTGAATATTCTTCTGAAAGGAATTAGTCCAAATTTTCTTAGAACTTTTAAATGCGTGATATATGTATTATATAATTAGATTAAAATTTATTAGATTTACACTACATAGATACAACATTAACAATGATTTATATTAATTAAAGAACTGTAAAAATTGCATATTAATATTAAACACTAATTGAACTGCTTTGACCGGAAATGAGATTATTTCTCTTAATTTATATTAATTAAGCTGTTCTGACATATTGTATATATATACATATTGTATTTTAAACAAAAATCAAACAAGTAATTCAATAGAGAATACAAATATTTGAATATTTTCCAGCATTTTTAATCCTGTTAGTATGAATTGCAAATCAAAAATAAATGTACCTGTTCCTCCGATTAATCGTAATTAATTACAATATCTGTTCTATCATCGTAAACATATATCCTGCTAATATTTCATATTATACAGCTGTACCGTGTTAATCGTCATATGAATCGAATACATTTATGCTCACATTCGATCCTCCCAATCAAATCATATGTATCTCACGGTAATTAACTTGAAGAGGTTAGTACGAAGCTTCTCAGGGATCATCAAGCGACAACGAAGATATTGAGAGGATGGAATATTAAGAGGTATTTAGAGGGCCCATCGCTTTATGAATATCGAATGAGAGCGCGCGAGAGACTATCGCGGGAAAAGCTTTCGGTTTAATAAATTGGGACCGGAAAAAGAAAGACGAAAGGGTTCTTCGAAAAGCAAGAGAAGGAGGAGAAAGAGAAGAAAAAGGATGCGATCTGTTCGGTGAAACAGTCGACTGGCTGCCGATCGTTAACGAGTAAAGAATGGTAATATTATGCTTGGTGGATGCGAGAGGATCGGGATTTCGTACACCCCAAATCAGCTACTCAAGGGCGGGGACAACACAAATCAGGACGGGACAGTCGGATCTTCGTGGATGGATTAATTATTGGCTATGAGACCTCATTTGTTGTTATCCTCTTCGTCACAAATTGCTAAGATTTTATAAATAATCTTAACTGAGTCATAAACGCGCAAAAAGGCCTTTATGCAAGATGAGGCACTTAAAAGGTGACAAATTAATATATTTTCAAAAAGTACTTAAAACAGGACGTTTCGAACGTTTGCAAAATTTAATAAAAAATATTTAGTAACAATATATATATATATATATATAACGATAATCTGCTATACATATATAGATGTATATAATTTATTTCATTATTACAGGTAATTCTAATATAGTTTATATACCTATAGAAAAAGCAATCATGAGAAACAATTATTATTTCTTAGCACTTGCGCATATATCAATTCTTACATTTTAAAAAATATAATAGTGGTGAACTTCAACTCGGTAGTACATACATACTCAATTTATACATATTTATGATTTGATTAGCTTATGATTCTCGGTTTCCTACGAGGTCGAATTGCCAGGAGTCAGTTCGTCAAGTTGGGTCGGATGGTCGATTCCTTCAGACACGCCCCGAGAAAGAGATCGCGTTGCGGGGCTCGATGGGAATTTTAATTTAATTAAGACAGACCCGTTATTAAGAGGCACGTCTGGCTAGTTGATTAGAATTCCTACGAGGCCGTCCGGGATCGTAAGTCACTCGCGGATTAGTAATAGACAGCTTGCAGGAAGGCACGAAAGTTAATCTATCCCAGATGTGAAATTAAGATGGAACCTATTCTCCATAATCGTTACACGTGACATTATTATGATTTCATTATCGCGCGAAAATCATGTTTAATATAATGAAAATGTATTAGATTATACTTGTTACATTATACGAAACTGATTAGCAAAAATAAAGATGCTATATCAATAAAATTAATCATTTATAATCTTTACGTTTTCTAATAATTTCATATACTTACTAAAAAATATTTCTCAGTTATACATAGAAAAATAGAAAAACTTATAATTTGATATACTTGCGCAATTGATCATTTGAATTCTTGTCTCCGACATGATCAACGGAGTTGCACTGTATATTGTTCAATATAAAATTGTTGCATTGATATTATATTATTGTTGGTTGATGCTGATATTATGTAGTTTATAGTTTTATGGAAATATGGACATAAGAGTCTAAAACATCTAAATATTAGAAATATAATTATAAAAGCAAAAATTATATTACATCTTTTTCGCGTTTAATCTATAGGAGCATATTGAAGCAAGCGACGCGAACAAACCTCTTATCTTATCGTTGTGATATATACTACCAAATTAAAAAGTAAAATCCAATCTTTTTTTTATTATTTACTTAACTCTAATGATATGTATCATGTGTACAAAAAATTCTCTCTATGGAATTTTAAAATTATATATCGTAATTCACCTGAGATCCGATTTGAGCTAGATTTAAATCAGTCTTCTCAAACCATTTAATTTTCAAACCATTTAATAAATCCAATCGATTCAAACTTTGGTTCAAACCTAGTTCTGAAATGATGGTCAATTGTGACTCGATCTACATAATAAATACGGATCAACGAGTAACTGAAAGTTCCGATGCTCCAAGACTTCGAATAATTGTGATGTCAGTTGTTAGAAATTAGAAACAAATAACGCCGAATTTGCAAATCAATTAACAAATTACTATATCTTTATTGCAATATAAAAATGTTACCTTCTTTCAAATTTAATTTATATTACTTTTTTATTTATCATTTTAAATCATTCTTACTAATCAATACTTCTTCGCCTATCATTTTATACAGATCATAGAAGAGTGAATTAAGAAAATGTCATCGATGGAATTAAGAAAATTTAGTCGATATGTTGGTATTAGTAACTATCTATTTAAATCTGCATCTATTGCAAAATTTGTATATCTGAGATGAAGTATTAATGATACCTTTCGAATGAGTGCCCATCAAACGTTCCACCAAAGTAATAACACTGCAAGCGCAGAATTTTAAAAAGAAATCTTGTTGTAATATATATTTCCTACAGACAAATGTCTTTTAGGGCCACCTTTTAGAACCACCACTATTTTCACGTGCGTGGTTAATCGATTCCGTTACCTTGTCGGACCACAAAACTTCATGTAAAACGGAAAGTAGAAAAAGAAAGAACAAGACAGGCAGATATAGAATCAGCCGCGCGGCGTGACGGGAAGCGAAGATTCCAAATAATTTTATCCAATTATACTTTAACGACCAGTTCTCTCCATTGACATCGGTCCGACAAAATCCCAATGTCCCGTGGCAAAATAGTAGAGAGAAAGAAAGAGGGAAAGAGAGAAGAGAACGCACAATTAGCATAACAACAAGCACGATACTTAAATAATTCTCACTCTGTCCGAAACACGCGCTTCAACGAACAATAACACGCGCACTCGGGGGACTCTCGTTTTATTTATGTGTTTGGTGAGGCGACACGGCGTGTGGGTGTCGAAGCCCGGTGAGCACCACAGGAGCTCGCAGCGGCAACGCGCAGCGCGCGCCCGTGGACGAGTGGTATCATGGACCGAATCCGCGTCAAGAGATCTGGCGTGCGCAAACATCGAGTGTAGCCTATTGTTAGTACAGCTAGCATGTGTAGGTATTGTGATCAACTTTCAGTTAATGATGTAACAAAACATAATGATCGTATAGTACAATCATATCGCATAATAAGACCATGTACTCTCTAAATCTGAATCAGTGGATAGTCACTAATTACCCAGTGGCATACTTGGCACTGATATCAATAATTATCAGTAAAGTTCAACTAAAAAAGGAAGAATGTTTGAGCATTATATAATTAAAATACTGATATTTGCATGTTAATTTCAATCTTCTAATACTACATTCACTGGATTTATACACTAAAACAAGGTTAGTTAATCAATCAGTTTACATAGGGTAAACTAGGATAAACTTATGGCCATACGGAAAAGATGGCCATAGGCCATAATTTCAATAATTGATAAATAGTGCATTTTTATAGTCATTCTTAAAGATAATCAATATTTACAGTAGTTCATATGAGTACACTGTTCAAAATAACAATATTA
>NW_017300343.1:301600-344825 GCF_001594075.2 Trachymyrmex cornetzi
TAATATCCCAAATATTGTTAAAAAGCAACAAGAATAAATGTATGTTTTTTGCATTTTAAAAAACTATGACCATCATACCCGAGTTTACCCTAATAAAGATTAGATAGGTTAGAGATCTCACATTTCATTCACTGATTACCAATGGCATATCTGACACTGATATCAGTGATTATCCACTGATTCAGATTTAGAGAATATGTATAAGAAGTATTTGACGCTTTCAACCTCAGCTTTTTTTTTGGTGGTGTATATTTGATAAAGTCGTTATCCTCAAAGCCGGATTTTTGAAATAAAAACTATATCGAGATACTTTTACATTTGTACCTATCAATAAAAAAAATGAATCGAAAGAGTTTGCCTTAAGATATAAAATTAGGATAGAAATTCCCTTTATTCGCACTTCGTGTAATTAATTTGTCAATTGGGAAATATATTCAATTGTTATTCAAATAGAAATACCTGTAAAAGAAGCCGACGTACAAGATCAGTCATGAAATGTTATACGCGCTACAAAGAAACGAATGTACATGGTCACGCTTGTCTCGTCGAACATCACCTGTCGTACGACGACTTCCTTTACGGCCGGGGTTCTTCTACGGATGGTCCTTCGAGGAGGTATCGTTGGACCGTGAATCATGCTTTGGATTTGTTAGAGCCATCACCTCCGGTTTGCAGAGGCGTGCATTTGAATAGGAACGACAATCGTGTATCAGAAAGGTGAAGTCGTAGGAAGAGTGAAGTGAGAGAGAGAAAGGGGGGGGGGTGGTAAGAGAACGGGGAGATCTGACTGGCGTCGTAACGCGAAGTACCACTGTCCCCTTTATATCCAGGAACATAATCTTACAAAATTATTGGCCCATTCGGACCTCCTGCCTCTACAAGGCACCGGCTCGTTTCTCATTCATATGTCCGACGACGTTACTTTGCGCCCTCTAGTCCTCCTTCTCCCCTTCAACGCGTTGGACAAACCTCCTCGGTGAGTACGATTCAGTTTTAGATTCCCCTTGTTCCTTCCAATTTATTTTTTTGTGTTCTCGCCCAAGTTTATAGTACCGCTATAAGTTTGATTTGAGTCGTTGAGAAAAATTACAAACGGATACGAAAAACAATGACCAAGAAATAATGTTGCAGAATGTTTTTAAATTATATTAGATAGCTACATTTGTGCAATCATTCTCAAAATTAAAAATTTAGTTATTAAATTATTTAAAGTTTTTGTTCACTCACTGTCACTATCTTAGATTGTGTGACATTAGAAGAGAAAAAACACTGAACAAAAATTCTTGCAAATTATATTTGAATGGAAATATTATTTAATAAAATAACATTTTTAATCGATAGAATAGGTTTATATAATATATCGAAATCTTTTTATTTTGGGACAAAGTTAAATTATATGTATTTCTATATACTTTTAATTTGACAGTTTTACAGCTGTGAATGTAGCTTATTTCGTTTTTTTATTTCATTTCAATTACAAAAATTTATTTTTTACATATAATTATTTATTAATTAACAAAAGAATTTTCAGTGTATTTGACAAGATAATTCTATTGATTCTAATGTTGTTTTATTAAAACATCTTTCTATATTAATGTACATATTTAGCAAGAACTGCTGTATATTTTCACTTCTGACGTCACAAATTGAGATAGCAGTGGTAAGTGCAGAGGAACTTAATTCCCTAAGTTCTAAAACATGCTATGGAACTTAATTCCCTTAGTTCTAAAGCATGCTATTTAAAAAAAAAATTATTTATTTAAAAATTCGTTAATTTATTAAAAAATTTATTAAACAAATAGAAGAGTGAAAAACTTATATCAATACTTACTAATTTATATAAAAACATAAAAAAACCGACAATTTTCGCACCGCCACAATTTTCACAATGCACATCGACTACGATCCTTCAAATTTGTAAAACGACACGCATGTTTGCGTTTGCGCTTATCAATAAACAATCTGGCACCCCGCCGCTCACTTTGAAACTGTTTCGCGCGTGTACCAGAGCGCTCTCGCGATAACGATCACGCGATAACGGTGGTGCTATCGAGAGCACGCAATCGTGTTCTCGAAATCCCGCGACTTCCAAGATGATATCCTCGATCGCACAATTATGACGGTCGCGAGAGAACAGTCCAAGCACACGTTCGGATTCCCGCTGAGCGTTTAAAATCAATTTCGTACTTTGCACCCGTGGAGTATTTACCGGTCATCCCTCCTCACCCTCGTTTCTGTCGTCAAGTTAAAACATTTTCTACACGTTAGAGGCACATTATCCTCAAATGGCATTCACATATTCTTGTAGGAAACACAAATAATCTTGTTTATATTTAGAGACGTTTTACGTAAACGATTAAGAAGAAAATGAGCATAGTTGATAATTTTCATTATTTTTTTATTATTAATGATACTTATGAATCTTATGAATCTATTGTATTCAACAACCATTTTCAGTAGGTATATTTTCTATCATTATAATATTTCATTCATTTCAGATTCCTTAATCAAAACTTGCATTGATCATTACGTAATAATAATAATAATAATAATATGAAAAAATGAAAGCCATAGAATGTTACTTTTTTTAAATCCATCAACTTGAATTCATTGATCAGTCTACTAAAGCAATGTTAAAAGAAATAGTAAAGTAGACAAAATAAAGTAGCAACTCATCTTCTTAATATTAATATTCGATTCGCTCCCCTCACGAAGTTTTAATTTGAAGAAGTTATTATCAATCAAGTCTATAAAACCTTTCGTTTTTCATCATAGTGGTGTAAGTCATAATTAAGTGACTTATATAAGACATAAATAAGTAACTTACATCATTATGGCTTTTATTTTTTCGTATATCTTAATAAAAAAAATCTTTCTAGACAAAATTACATTAATATACAAAATTAGTTAATATAAATATTTTCTCATTAAATAAAGTTTAATGTAAATTAGCTTAGCGTTGCTTATAACAGTATTGCTGCTGTTCATATTTTGCGAATATGCCGCCGGCGCAGCGTTGGCTACCGAATGACGGGAGAAATTAATCAAAACAATCATCCTCGAGTCCCGGGGCGGCCACCGAAGCCTGTCATTTACTCCCTCAAAACTTTTTCCTTCTATAGTCCTTTCGCACACTCGTCGTGCATGGCCGCTGCTATCCGGTAGCCGACCGAAACGTCCTACGGGCTTTCAAGGAGGAGCCCGCCCTAGCCTCGAGGATGAGACACGAGAATGGATTTCAAATTAAGGGATCGGCCGTGCCTACCGTGGGCGAAATTTCGGTTGGAGTAGCCATTCTCTTTACAACAAAGAAAGGATTGATGCAAAGGAAAAATATGGATTTCAACGCGCATCTAAAAATTAATGAAAAATGAAAATTTAATTAACCGTTATTTGGAATTTCTTCATTTAATTATAAAATAAAATACTTTTATTTATTTAATTATAATAAATACTCGGCAGAAAAATTATTACATTAACTAAAAGAAAGTAAACTACGATTATTAATTAAAATTCTTTATTATTAATTATTTTATTCTCTTTAGAAGTGCATTAATATTTTAAAATAAATTATATATTTTATTTATGAAATGGCATTATAATTCGCCTTAGTTATCTATATCAAATCAGTCAGCAAGCAGTTTTGTCACTATTTACGATGTATCATCATTTGTTATTATTTATCGAACAACAGGCGAGACGAAAAGCACTTTTACGAGAGATCTCGCCCCGTTGCTGGTTGGCAACAACGGTGTTCGTCATTCCGAGAGAAATTGCGCGGACCGATCATCCCGCGGCTGGGTAATTCGGTCTAATTCCGCGGCTGCCCGGCCATTTCGGCTATCTGGCCGTAATCGGTCGGGTCCGCCTTGCGCGGCAAGGAACCGAACCCGTAATGGGATGGAATTAAGAGGAGACGTGCTCTTCGCTAATCTATTAATACCTACACGCGAGATCACCGCCGGGCATCGAGGGAAACGAGTTTTCGCGAGACTGGTCGCGGGCTGTATCCTGTGCGTATCTCTCATTTCTGTGTAAAGTGTTTCATCTATATATTATTTGTTATCTAATCTAGAACGTATTACATTTTTCAATCGAGATGTCCAAACTCTCAAATTACAATTCATCGGTTATAAAAGATTTTTTGCAAATAAATAATTTTTTATGCAAATAATTCTAAATAAAAGTATCATTTTTTATTTAATTTCAAATTATGTTTTTATATTAATGTAATTTTATCTTTTAGAAATTTATTAAAATATATCATTATTGCGTAATAATCAATATAAGTTTGATCAAAGAATCTGAAGTAAATGGAAGGTTTTATTTTATAATTGTGCAACAGTTTTTTTTTTTGGTTGAAAAGCGCGCTTGACATCCTTTTTTTATCTTTTTTGTAAAAAAATAATTTTATAATGTAGAGCAATTACGCGACATTTTTTGCGCAGTGTTTTAAGTTCGCAAAATTTATTTTCCACTTTATTGATTAGTAATTTTTTTATTCTCTATTGATATAACATATCAAGAAATATTAGCACGTTCTGATATATTAAAAGAAAATACACTGAAAAAAAAATAACTAAATTTGAGTAAATATTTCTTGAATAGTTCCAAGTAAATATTTACTAAATGTAAACATATATTTATTTGATATAAGAATCATTAATTTGATTTAAGTATCATTATATTTTATTGAGCGAATATTTATTTGTTCTAAATAAATTTTTACTTGGAACTATTCAAGAAATATTTACTCAGATTTAGCTAATTTTTTTTTCAGTATAAGCACATATATTTTAATAATAAGATTTGAACTCCTTTCATTCAAAAAATCTTGAATTTTAAGCATCTACATATATACACTGCCGTCGAAAAGTTTCCGGACATATAACTTAAAATTGCATAATATTCAGGTCATCGTAACTCAGTAAAAAATCATCGCAGACGAAAAAATAAAAAAGCATTTTAAAGCATGGCACTTATACTTTAGCATGCTTTCGACCGCTTTTCAAAAAAATTTGTTTTTACAGTTGTACATCTTAATAAATATCTTTAATATATAAATTCTTAAAATTACATACATTTAACATTGCGCAGTTTGATAAAAAGTTTCTTTTTCAAAAAGTTTAATATTTTTAAAAAACAGTACAAAGATTTACCTCCAAAATGCTTTTTTAAAAATTTTCTTATGATTTTTCTTGATTGAATTACGCATCATTGAAGCTAAACCTGCATAGCTCACAACCAACATCACAATTCGGTGAAATACCATCGTAGAAATATTTCGAAGCTCGAAGTTTGTATTTTAACAAGTTTCTGGTGGTTTTTAAATTTAATTCTACAGAATTGAGAAGATAAAATTTTTTGTGATGATTTGTTACCTTCCACCTATGATTATTTAGCAATGCAGATTTAGCTTCATTATTGCGTATAATTTAGTCAAGAAAAATCATAAGAAAACTTTTGAGAAACCATTTTGGCGGTAAATCTTTGTTTTTGTACTGTTTTTCAAAAATATTGAACTTTTTGAAAAAAAAACTTTTTATCAAACTGCACTGTTAAATGTACGTAATTTTAAGAAATACAATAACGTGATATTTATTAAGATATTTATTAAGAACTGCAAAGACAAAATTTTTTGAAAAGCGGTCCAAAGCATGCTAAAGTATAAGTTTTTAGCTTTAAAATGCTTTTTTATTTTTTACTGAGTTACGATGACCTGAATATTATGCAATTTTAAGTTATATGTCCGGAAACTTTTCGACAGCAGTATATCTAATCGTCCAATAATTCAAAATTATCAGTAAAACAAAGGAACGAAATTCTATTATTTCGGTTTTTTTTTTAGAACTCCCATTCTTCGCGTTAAAACTCCTAAGTGAGTGCATACCAACAAAATTTTTAAGAGCACTTTCAGTAGCAACTTAGTTTAGTTACGTTTACAGCTTGGGTTTGTATCATTCCTGGCGTTTTATGTCTATAATCCGACTTCTAAAGGCTCTCGTAAGAAGAGTGAATGAGTCATTGAAGGAATGTGGACAGATACGTGAACCAAGTTTCTTATCATCCAAAATGACTGAACATTTGTCTCGCTTCTGATTGCTGCTACCTATAATAGTTCTCTTTTATCCTGCGTTAGAATAAATGAACTCATTTGTCTTCAGTATCTAAAAACTAAGAACATTAACGAAAAACGAGATAATACAAGAAAAATGAAGATAATTTTCTTTGCTCTTTAGTTAATGCTCGAATGGAAAATCTTTGTTAATGACCTAAATAGGAATCGAACCTTTTTTTTATTATAACGTAGTAAAAAATTTATAATAAGATAACTATAAACAATGACAAAATAAATGGTAATATACAAGCTTAAAATAGATGACTAATTTTATTAATATAAAGTTATTCAACATATACTATTCGAAACGTTTCGACTTGTAGAATAGTCCTCTTCAGTCGTTACAAACATTAAATTATAGAAACAAAATAAATTAAAAAATATCGCTGTCAGTTAAAGAAAGTATCACATGATGTAGAAAGTATGGTGCAATGTAGTCAGAAGGAGTCATAATTTAATCCGATAATGTCACAATTATATTCTCAATGTTAGTAATAATTTTTCTTTTATCCGCTCAGTTACAATAAAAAGAAGGTTTATCTTTGTTTTTCTTGTGTTATCTCGTTTTTAGTCTATATTCTTAGTTTATAGATACTGAAAACGAATGAGTTCATTCATTGTAACGTAGGATAAAAGAGCTATTATAGGTAGGAGCAATAATCAGAAGCGAGACAAACGTTTAGTTTTTTTAGATAGTTACTTGTATAGATAGTTACACGAATAGTTAAATCCTCATTGTATTCATATAAATATCGAAAATGTCTTAATTATTTCAGAAATATTTCCTATTTTTAACCTAATCGCTAATTTTCAATGTTGGATTCAGCAAAAATCGTAATATAGCTTAAGTAAGCTATATTGAATACAATAATAAAAGTAAATAGTCAAATATTATTTTTCATATTAAATTAGAGAATTTTATGTTATAGTAAGTTTAATTTATATTTAGAATATTAATTTATAGTACATATGTAATACTAGTTTATTATATATAAAATGTTGATTATGAATGAATACAATTTATTGTACAAATAAAATGTAATCAATATTAAAAAATTATATCTTTTTAATTTTGTTTGTTGAAATCAACGCAAGAAAGATTCATGATATAATTTAAGTAAAAAGTATACTCTAATGTACCTTGTTCGTATCAATCAATAATTACTGTTAATAATAGTAACACCAACCAAATTTCTAACAACTTTTGAAATTTTTGTGCCATTATCTCTCAAATATGTGTGTTGCTTAACTTAAATAATTTGCTTAACTAATATTGCTTAACTAATTTATTTTTTCGTGCAAACCAGTACACAAAGCGAAGATGATCAATTTAATAATAATTTATTTTGTACTGCACTTCGAAAAGTATTTGCAACGTTAATGAATCGCACTAAAATCTGTGGTATTATTGGTGCGAATCATCGCTAACGTCTCATCGCAAGCTATTATCACGCCTTGTTATTCGGCCTGCATGATTTTGTTTATCACCGTTTACCAGTCGTGCGTACTTATTCGGGGAACAATAAAAGCGAGACCGGTGAAATCGCGCTACACGTCGTAAAGACTCGAACTGATTAAGTATTATGGCACGTTAATCTTTTACGCTGCAGACTGGAATTTCGAGAATCTGGCCACAAAAGCAATTGGGAAATAAACAAAGTCTAATCAGGCATTTGGACGCCTCGTTATAAATTCTCGAAAAGTGCTTTTTACTTTTCCACGAATCCACGAAAGGCTCTTTTGGAAGACAAATATAGGAGAATGTTTCCTAATGGAAAATAACACAACTCAAGTCATGCACACAAAGTTATTAAGATTAAACTTGAAATACATTTTAACATATATTTTCCATAAGTCTTAAATCTTAATTCTAATACTTACAACAAATTCCTTGGCAGCGAGATTTGCTTTCTGCAAAAAAAAAAAACTGGAACTATAATTCTGAAAATGTAAAGTTTATTTAAATTTAAACAAATAGTGGAAAAAGTAGTAATTTGAACTCCTGCTTCCAATGGCTCTATTAAAAATTTTGTTATAATTAATACCATCTCTTGTTAAAGGTTTTGAACTTATTTTTAGAGTTGTCAATGTTGTAAAACAACTGCCGCCATAGCTGACACGGCCTTTTTGTTAAGTATATTTTATATTAAATTTAAGACAGTAAATTATTGTTTGTAATATCATTGACTCGAATATGACTAAAATATAAAAAGTTATACAAAAACAAAATAGGATTCCATATTATTGTACTATTTTTCTCTCTAATAATATCTTTTTCTTTATTTAATTTCGAAATTATTGCTGTAACATTTCTTCTTTATTTTTGATTTCTTATAATTTGAAAATTACTGTTGTCATGATATTTTTGAAGATTGAAGAAAAAAGCCCTATTATAGTAATATTTTAGTTAAATCTTGTAATTGAATACCTCAACTCGTTATTAGGTCTTTAGATTCTATTCAAATTAAACTATGGCAGTTAATCGTTAAAGGTTAATCGTACGTGGCACGGTCGACGAAGGCAAATGCCAAGAAACACGTCGGTGTTTCTCAACAACGTTCTGCACGAATATCGACCCAGGCAAGCCTTATGCTTATGCAGAAACACTCTCGCGTAAGTAAAATTGCTCACATTTTTCAGACGCGAAACGAGCGGTGGGTAAGAAGCAACGGAGACGGGCAGGAGGGGACATGGTGGAATCCGGGGGAGGGGGAGGAAGGAGGGGAGGTTAGAGTATTTTCTTTTTCGAGCCTGACGAGCATCAAGCTCTCTCTCCGGGGCCCTTGAAGAGCAGCAATGCCGGGGAACGGACAACGGATCCGGCGCTGACGCTCATTACGATGATTGGCAGATTCAATTAACGGCCGACCGGGCTCCACCGCGGCGGGGTCGCCTCGGCTTAACCCCGGCTAAATATTATTAATAATAATCAGCTCATTACCGGCTCCATTAATTATCCGTGCCGAGTATACGCGGGTAGCGCGCCTCCAGGAGCGCACCAGATTCGAGGGCTGCGCGCGTTTGTCGATATCCGGCCGAAATAAAACTCACCGGTGGTCCGGAGCACTCGGACATTATAGAGCTCTCGCAGCACTTTGAGTTATATCGGTATACACAGAGCGGTACCTATAATTCGGCTTTTATTAAGGTGCAACCGTTACCGTACATACATATAACCGTATAACGATATCCAAACAAATTCCACCAAGTGGTCCTTAATATGATGAACAAGAATCACGAGATATAAAAGATCAACTATTTCCGCTGAACTAGTGTATATTTTTAGAACTTAAAATGAAACAGATATATATTTGATATTCGGTGAAAGAAAGTGCAGTCTAATGCAGGAATAAAAAACGGATCTTATATCGTCATCACAAAACCATCGGTATAATAACTTGTTTTTTAATCTGCTCGACTCAAGGCAAAAATGATAAAAATTAGTGTTATTAATATTATTACTATATTAGAGTAAAAGCGGGGAATATTTTAAGTTAATTGATCTATATACAGAGAATTAAAATTGGTTCAATTATTTCTTTTGCAACGTGTGGTCTACGGCTGTAGTACTACAGGAGCTGCAGTGAAATGTGAAAATCTCTCGTTGATCTCTCGCGCAGAATGGTACCACCGAAGTCACCCTTGCGATGGCTCTCGTAAAACGGTGATGAACGAAGAGCGAGCGGGAGGGCAGGCTACGACGGAGGGGAGGGAGACGGGTAGGGCGTGCAATATTAATCCATTTAACAAACTCATTATCGATGAGATATACCGAGCGTTTACTGTGCGCGGCGGCGGCGCGAACGCGCTCCACCTATCCCGGGGGAACCCCGGTTATATTAGCGGCTTGGCACCCCTGCGGCTTGATTTACGGGCGCGCGCTATACGGTTACGACGCAGCGCGAGGGTCATGGGCGTCGCTAAAAATTTATCCGTCGGAATGGCGAAGAAGAAAAAGCGAGGAAGAGTGATCTTGGCGCGATCGACAGTGGCTCAAATATACTGCTCGACTTCGCGCGGAATGCACCTATCAAACAAAGAACGATGCTTTGGAATGGAAGAAATTCGTGCTCTCTAAAACTTTTCGAATGTATTGTGACTCTGAAGAGTGAAATCTTACCCTTAAATTGATTGACTTTTCATACTTTAGGGGGAGATTCCACTCCGAAGAATTTAGAGAGTAATTAGTTTATAAATAAATACAAAATATATTTTTTTAATTGTGTGAATTTTCTATACGTACGTATTCTGATAATACGTACGTACAGAAAATTCACACAATTAAAAAAATATATTTTATATTTACTTATTAATTAATTACTCTCTAAATTCTAACTAACTCTACTCTCTAAATTCTACTCTCTAAATAGTCTGATACTATTGTAGCATCTATGTATTTATGTAAACATGTAGGTACAATATAAATGAACTAACGCTACGAACTTTTGTTCGAACCCAATATACTCGTCATCAATCATTACACCAAGGATAACAAGATACACAGGTAAGATACAAAATTGCTAATTAAAGGTTAATAATATACACTCAAAGTAATTAATTCGCTTGACATATCGATTTTCCGTTTATTGTAAAGTAAAGACGCAATGATTTTCGTTATTAGCGCTTAAATGCAATTCTTAAAACCAAATTACATTTGCAAATTGGAGCTCGCGAATTATATATATTTATACATTCTTTCATTATCCTGTATCATTCGGACGCAACTTGTGCCGGACACACCCACAAGGTGTTAATCGCTTCTTGCTCGGCTCAATTAACTGGAATCGATAAGTTTGGCAGAAGATAATCTCCTTCTCTTCCCCTTCCCCTTCCCTCTTTCGATATTGCCTCATTTCATCGACCGCATAAATTCAAAAATAAAAAAGAAAATGTATGTTCTTCCCGTCACAAGTATCTTGTAATAAAAAGTTTATCAAAGATCTCCGTGCGGTCGAGCTTTGTCGTGCTCGAAAATCGAATTTCTCGTTCGATATCCAGGGGCCACCTCCATGGCGGCGCCCATGACGTCGTCGATATGCGACAGAACGGATACGTCGGTTGGTGGAAGAACGGCAAGCGAGGGGAGACGTCGCCGTGTTCTTCTCCGACAATATGCCGGCTGGCTGGAAATCGCGAAACGATCCAACACCGGCGGCCCCGGCGGGCTGATTGGACCGTATTTGGTTGTAATTAAGGCACCGGCGGCGGCCATTAGCGAACTGCGAAAACGAACAACATTGTTCGGTACACACCACACGTAAATCAACGCATATCCTGTCCTCTCCTCTTTCAGGAACATCACAGTTGATCCCTCCTTAGCGTCATGCGAAGACAAAACTTAGTATTTCATAAAAGACGTTGAAAAAATATTATTTCTCACATACATTTCCTCCATTATTTTTCTACATCTTCCAAATTTTATTTTCTCTGTAAAAAGAAATAAGTAATTAGAAAATCGTCTTTCTTATTGTTACACTGAGAAAAATTTCCAGACTTTATCCATTTAAAATGTAACAAACGGATATTTCCGATAGATTTTGAAAAATTTTCTTAATTTTATCGGATGGTCCTAAAATTTCATCGGACAGTCCTATAAATACGATCAAAATCTATCGGAAATATCCGTTTGTTACATTTTAAACGGATAAAGTCTGGAAATTTTTCTCAGTGTACCTTTCATTTATACAAATATCATTAAAATTTTTAATAGCTACATATATGAGTAACAATTCAATTTACTTCAAATCTATGGAATGAAATAATTCCAATATATTTCTATTGAAACAGATACAATAATAATGATTCTTAAATCGCGCATATATGGTTGTCAATATAAATGAGAAATATCTTTGTTCGACTTTAAAGTGTCTGATTATTTGTTTGCAAGCTTATTCTCATGGAATCAACCGGACATGAATAGCTGACAAAAATTTATTACGCAAAGTCTTTGGAGAATGGTATTACGCAAAACTCTTCTGCCATATCGAAGATGAATATGGCAACAATACCGCTCGACTCGCATAATTGGCGCTATGGGCGCCCAATGGGGCCACCTCGCGACGGTGCCGGGAGGGCCGCCGGCACGGGATGAAGAGATTTACAATGTTCTCGGTCGTAAAATAATCAATAAAATCTGCGCAATGTAAAGAAACGGACGTGCGGCAGTGATTTAGTATGCGGCGCGCCGGGTCCCGTCCTCTCCCTCTCACCAGCCTGTCCAGGGTGGTTTTCTGAGGTCCGTTCTTAAGGTCCGGCTATACAAAGTGCGGATCTTGAGGCATTCTGAAAAAAAAAGTTCGGACGAACTCGAATTAAAATTCAGAGATTGGACGAGTTTTTGCAATGATTAATTATATTGCCAATGTAATTGTTTAATACTTTATTAGTGATCACACGACGTTAAAGAGTTCAATTCATTGAGGAATCTAACAATACACATGCAAAAGTTGATGTCCATTGGACATTAGCATAGTAATACTCGACATTAGCGTAATAATACTTTTATATGAAATAAAAAATTAACAATGCGATAGTTTAAGATCGCATAAATATTATTATCATAAAATTACAAAGCACACACACACACACACAATTTCAATTACAAAACTTTGATAATTTAAATTCCAGGAAGTACCTAATAAAATAAGCCCAAAAATAAGCAAAAGCTTTTTTAGTTAATTTTAAGATTTTGCTATAATTTTAGTTTCAAACATAGGTAAATAATCCTGAGTAATGAAATATTTATGGTTTAAAATGTTCTGTGTAATAAGTTTTCTTTAAAGCGGTTAATATTGTAAAAAAAAATAAAATAAAATTACTCTCTTTAATGTATCGCTATTCTCTGAACGCTGCTCGAATTCAGTTCCTAAAGACATATGATCAATTGCGTTGGCTGAAAAAGGAAATATACACGTAGGCCATATGTCGTTGGAGTGGAAACCAATTAGAAAGGGGCTGAGCAGGAGTCGATGGTCGTTTTGAAAAAATACGTCGTCTCGTAATCGTGCGCTAATTCATCAGCGCGCCCCATTTGCGAACGTAAGTCACCCAAATGATCCTATAGCATCATCACGCGGATAATAGGCGTGGCACCGGCTATTCTGAGCGGTGAGTATCTTGGTTTTACGAGGCGTTAAAGGCACCGTGACTGATGACGGAGCCAACTAACAAGTTCTCACAGGTAAAACAAAGACGTTCGACAAATTTTGATCTTCGCCCATTTATTGTATTATTACGAGCGATATTATATTAGAAGCTTTATTAGTGATACTCATAGCAGTACATATAATTTATCCGGATCTGGACACGATTTTCTCAATAATATAAGAATTATACCTGTTAATTTGTTGAACATTGGATTTGTATTAAAATGTTTGTTATTTTAATTACTTCGTTTGCATTATTATTATCTAATATATGTATAATTGCTACATTGAAAGAGAGATTATTAATGCAATCAATAGATGTTCTTTTATTTTTTGATGAATATCATTTCTCCGGTAGATTACGTTGTTATTGTTTTTACTATCCTCTTATTATATAATATATGTTATTATCTTTGAATATTGTTTTCTTAGACTATTTAATATTCACTTTTTAACTTGGATACGTAATACTATTTAGATTATTATTACAATTGTTTCTTATGTCTTAAAAGATTTTAATAATTCATACTTCCAATAATTTTTCTGTCATCAATAGACTTTTCATCTCTCTGTATCTCTTTATCTAAATTTTACTACAATATTTACTATAATATTTTGACTTACTTGAGCGTCAATTAATCGAGTCGAGGACATCTTGGATGTGGGTAGTGCTTTAAATTTCCTGTAGGAAATATAGCGTGAATCGCCCTGGGGTTTTGTGGCGGGAGCCAAGTATGGTGACGAATTTACGAGCTCCTTACAAGCGAAGGTCTGCCCTTTTCGTGAGCATGTAGCGGGCAATAAAGTATGAGACCAGAAAATATTCGAAACAATCGGGCTGAAGCAGGATCTATATCGGCTCGGGAAGGTTCGGATCAAATTTAGGATTGATTTACGAGGGATTGCACGCTGGCAACCCCTCAAATGATCCATCGTTCACTCTATTTACGGAGCAACAATAATTTCTCGCGGACGGAATTAAGAAATTATTAGTATATAACGACCACAGAATACATGTAATCGATTGCTTCAGCTTTGAATAAAAATTACTAATACTATATTAACAGCGAAAAATTTAGAGAAATCCTAAACAGGATAATTAAAGTTCTGTTATTAAAATTAAATGCAAGTAGAAATTAATATATAAATTAATTATTTAACGATGTATAATATATCTTAAGAGCTTTTTGCTTAATTAATTGTTGACAGATATATTTTCTGATCATTTACAGTTACAAACAGTGTAAGATAGAAAAAACACTAATTCTCTTGTAATTAATATGTAGATATGTGTGAAACTGGCGCCTCACTTGGTGGAAACTCATTAAATGATGAGAGTTCTGAGTTTATTTTTAATAGTTCTACAGTTCTATATAGAATAAATAAATAGTTCCGGCCATTAAAGCTGAAAAACCGAAAATTCAAATGATCACAGTGAACTTGACGTCTCGTTTTGAATTTTCGGTTTGTAGCTGTAATTACAGACTATAGCTGTAATTTTTATGCGTTAAAGTGAGATAAATGAAATAACTCTAAATTCTTAAAATTCATCAAGAGATTTTTGGAAACTCAAATAATTGCTATCGATAAATCCGCTATCGGCCATGATCGGCATGGAAACGGTTTTACAATGATACAGCGAAACGATAAAAAGACTCGTCGGGAAACCTACGTGGCTATATAGATTTTGCAATAAATAGAGGGAAGCAGGAAGTATTTGAACGGAGACGTGTTATTACGAGCTCGGTAAGAGTGGGAGAACGATGCAAGGAGGCGAAGGAAGAGAGAAAGAACCGTAGAAAGTTTTGCTCGTTTTTGCATGATGAGATTCTCGCTGCCGATTGGTCTTCTCATTATGCGGCAATTAAACAACATGGCGCCTGCAGAGGCTCGTTCAATTCGTTCGCTTAGCGCGGCGCTAGTCATCGGATACGGTACGTATATTGGAAGGCCGGCGTTGAAATCTCCTGTTATTATACCTAAAAAGAATATTTCTAGCCACGTGTAATAATAAGATCTAAGAATATCTTATTTATGTAATAAAACATCATGATTTATATTAATTTACGGCTGTTCATTAGGCATAAGCAATTTGCACAACTATATTTTTTAATTCAAATAATTTATTGATATATTAATATTAACATACATAGGTTGATATATTAACCGTTATCGAATACATTTTTTATGTCGAAATTCAGAATAATAAATTAAATTTTTTCTAAAATATTCAGTTTCTCATATAAGAACTGATCTATAAAAACTTAATGAAAAAAACATTTGTCATTTTTCAATGCGTTATTATTCAATACGCAAAAAATAAAATTTAACATTTTTATTATACAAAATTTGTAGTGTTATTAGAGTCTAGAATTATAAATTATTAATTCGTGGCGTATTCCTGGAAAGTCGGATTGCAGAAAGTTGACGTGGCTTGTTTGTACAGAGGATTCTCGCCCTGAAACATTTCAACATATTGACATTCCGGCAATCTTGTAGTCACGCGATCGGGAATAATGAGGAATAGCGACTCACTCTGTCCCATTTGGCGAGGGCGCGCTCCTTCTCGAACTTAGCATATTCCCTCTTGTCATGAATAATCGTGAGGATCTTCCAAATGAGGAGAATCAGGAAACCGATGATGACGGTGCTTATAACAACGCCTAGCGCAACACCTACGGGAGAAAGTAAATTCTAGTTCATTTTGTATCGTCTCGCATATGTAAGTATAACCAAAGATACTATACTGGTTTTCAAAGATCATCGAGTGAATGATAATTAGGATTAAAGAAAGACAGACAGACAGAGAGAGAGAGAGAGACGCAATAAGCAAACAGAATTTTAAGACGCGAAGTAATAACAAAAAAACGCTCTATACTAGCACTAACTTTTGAAAAATATGTGCAGATGTGTGTGATTAATCTAATTAATTAATTGATTAATTATTCAACCGTTAATATCACTTATTAATAATAAACAAAAATAAGTGGCTAAAATTTCAAAACAATACTATAAAGGGCATATACCACTACGCAAGATGTTGGCAGCGAACAATAATCAATTTATTAAAAGTACAAAGAACAATAAAATATAGACGTTTCGGTCTCAATTAGACCATCTTCAGTATAAATACAATAATTAAAATAGTTTACAACAATATGTCATCACTGTTCATTCTACTAATAATTCAAATCGTGAAATTCGAATCTTGTAAGTATATAAGCTGTTATTACAAACAATTTGACAATTTACTTAATTTGTGACAATCGAATCTTGTTATTTAAATAAAGATTAACGTGAAAAACGCTCGTTATGTACGGATTCTACAAATTGTCCTTTAGGAGATTATTTTCAGTGTGTCTATTATTTTAAATAAGAATAGTTAGATGCTCGAACACATAATTTCCAGATTCTGATGAAACAATAAGTTCATTTTATTCTATTATATACTATCGCGTTAGAAAAGACTGAATTAATTATACATTACATATCATTTATTAATTCTGTTTAATTTATTAAAGAGAATATAATAATGTAAGTTACATATTTTGTAATAGGTGTTACATATTTTGTAACACCTATTTAAGTTACATATTTTGTAACACCTATTTAAGTTACATATTTTGTAAAAGGTGTTACGAGATATATAATTTATATAATGATATAACAAAAATAATTACCAAAAACGTTAATTGGTGTTGGACAAGCTCTCTCTTGCTCAGCTTGAATCTTAAAGATTTTGATATCTCCTCCAGTACCGGCTCTGTGGTATTGATATTTGAAGACAAACGTGCAGCCTGCGTCACCGGGTGTTCGACATATGCGGGCATCGGCTTCTTCATCTTTCGTAGGATCTTCCTCGACAATATCGACCTGTGAAGTAATTAAGCTCCCATTTGCATCGCACTGTAAATTGTTAATCACCCTCGCGCAGCTTGCGAAATACATACAAACTAATCTACAATGTGTTCTTTACTTCTTGTTCCTTGCCTTTTACCTTTTGTCTTTTTCCCTCTTTGCGATTATTTTATCGACAATCATGTTATGCGTTTCTTTTCTCTTCTAAAGTTCATCAACTTTTATCTTGGGCGACAGAAAATGAAAAACAGGATAAGAGCTAAAAAGTAGTAAAAAGCAGAAAGCATTGAAGTAAAGAATACATTGTAGATTAGCCATAAATGTTATTTTAAGGAAAGAGCTACTAACGATGTCTATTTCATGCATGCACAAATCACATTTCCCGTTTTTCGCGAGTGGTCCTGTGTTGTACGCTACACACTCCACGCAATCCTTCAATTCTTCGCACCGTTGTCCTGGACACGTCTAAAATGTGTTATAAATAAGTAACTGTTTTGTATATAAGATTATAAAATATTTTACTATACTAAAAATTCTAGAACATCATGTATAAATATGTACAAAGAGACTAAAATGTACATTTTTTAAATACATCATTCATAAAATTTAAATTAAATTAGTAGATAATAATCAACAATTTAAATAATTTTAATACATCAATTATAAATTTAACAATTTAGTTGTTACAAGTTTAATTTTATACTCGGTCAAAAAAGTCTTCACAGATATATAATTTTCCAAGTTTTACTTTTATATTACGCATAATATCTGATATTGAAATATTCATGAAAACCACATGTATACGAATGATAATCGATTAATACGGGGTCTCCCAAATCTACTACCTGCTAATGACAGATTCTTAAAGTTATTTTTAGACTAAAATTCTAATATCAATATGTCGAGGCTATAATAAGTATTTAAAGTTAACCAATCATATCGCCCACAGTTCACGTATTTAGGTGTAATTGGCATTTGGTTCCACAGTACAACGTAAAAAGTGTCAACCGCATCTAAACGTACAAACTTTAAGCAATATGATTAGTTAACTTTAAATGCTCATAATTCAAAAGCTATAGCCTCGACATTTTGTTAATAAAATTTTCACCTCAAGACTTCAGGAATCGGCCATTAGTAAGTGGCGCGAGTAGATCTGAGACACCTTGTATATAAACTTGAATGTGAAAACATCTGTGCATTTTATTAAACACTTTTTATATTTTTTCTTATTTTGTTTACTTGAAAAAAATCGTTCGTCAATTTCTTCCGACAGTAAGCAGAACGATAAATCACGGTTAATGTAATAATGTTCAAATAACATAAAATAAATCATAACTGATCGAAAAGTGACTTTTAATAATCATTTTGAAGTAATTTTGATGTCATTATCATGACATTTTGTTCTTCTTGGATATTTTATTACACGCAGACACTCACGGGACACTCCTCACAATATTGTCCGGAATATCGAATATTGTCCCGTTCGTGGCAATGACAGCTGCCGCAGATGCAGTTGCCACGTCCGCTGCAAATCTCGACGTTTTCGCCCGACGGCGGGATGCATGTGCTGTTAGTCTCCTTGCAGTCGCACGTCTCGCCACCCCATCCCGGCAAGCAATTGCAGGTACCGCATTCGCACTTGCCCCGTCCGCCACAGACCTTAAACAGACAAAGAAGAGACGAACGGTGAACGTAATGGGGTACGTACAAAGGCGTGTAATTTGTCCAACCGCCCTTATAAACACCGCTGCCGCGATCGCTGCAAGGCAAGATTGCCGTATAACTTCCGAGCGAATTTGTTAAAAGCAACTATCAAGCGAGAACACGGTAGTTACGCGCGATAATAGAGATTTCCTATCCTTGGCTATAACCCTCTTCCGAGCGTGTAATCTTTATCTTTTATATCTGCGCTAAATACTTATACATATATTGGAGTTGAAAATATATTAATGTATTGAACTATTTTTTAGTATAGTTACGAGTATATCATTTTTAACTATAACGCATAATAATGAAATTAATTGACTATATAAGAGAATCGTGTATAATATCTGTTAAATACTTTTTGCACGAAGATTATTAGGATTTCATTATCGACTGCATTGTTTAGAATATCCTGTATATTTTGCGGTCCGTTAATTGTAATGATCTATTTTTAATCTTGAGACTTACCTGGCCGCCACTGCGTTTGCAAGAGAAATTGTCGCATTCGCAATATTTTCCGTAAAACAATTCTTGCGGATTGTTTGGTCGTTTATCACAATCGCAGACACCACATTTGCACGTGCCATGGCCGCTGCAAATCTCGACGGTATGATTGTCGGGTTTGCAGTCGGTCATCGAGTTCAATTTGTCAGCACCGATGTCACTTCCCTCGCATTCGCATTGCTTCCCGTAAAAACCGGAATTGCATGAACACACACCGCACACGGACGTGCCTTTACCTTTGCATTCTATTGCGTTCGGCTGATATCCCTGTATCACAAATGGTAGGTTAAAATTCGATATGAAAAGTGTTATAAAGCAATAAATATTATGCAAATTGAGATTACTCATATGAAAATATAAATAATTTTCTTAATAAATTTTAATTATATAGTTTTGAACATTATATACATAGGGTAGACGAACAGAGTATACAAGATAAATCGAATCACGAACCGAATCAAGTTTTGAAACAATTAATTGTCGTTAATTTTTTTGTTTCAAACAAGATATTTTATTATGCTAGTTTCGCGCGCTTTCTCTGCGCTCTAGAATAATAGGGTGCGTTCCGAATATTTGCATCAAACGCATAGAGTATAGTATGTCCTTATTGTTCATCGAATGTTAAACAAGAATGCACAATGCTCTATGCGCAAATTTGAAACGCACTTATAAGCAACAATTCTGTATCTCTTAAAGCTTATATTAATCCATTTGCCGTGAGATTCAATTTGTCTCGATCTATATCCTAAGATTTGAACCAATTAAAAAATGGAGATTTCAAATACTATTTACAAGCTAATTTTTCTGCTTGTAATATATTTACCAAATGTCCAGGTTTCTCACAAGGACAGTCGCATATAATTTCTAAATCGATAGTCAGACTCTCGTTCAAGCCTCTAGGTTTGATCTCTATAGTTTGGTACCAATCCTTTGGATCTTTAGGACATTCTACAACCTGATGAAATCAATTATGATGAATATATATAACGAACCATAATTAATTAGATTGCTAATTAATAAAAATATTTATAATTGATCGGCGCACCTTAAGCACAATTTCAAACTCAATTATGTTGCCTACGCGAAGTCCTTCGCATTCCTGACGTTCCAATAATTCCCCCGTTTTATTCAAACATCGGGAGAAATATTTAACGTCGATTATTTTCGGCGCTGTATCGATTATCGTCACTGAGTCTACTAGTTTCTGTAAATTATCAACATTATAAATTATTATCACTCTTTTAGTTACTACGTGTAATTAGGTAAAATAAGTTAATATTTTAAAATAAACTAAAGTTATTCATTGATTTTCTATTAATTTATTACGTTTATGATGTAAATTAAAATTAAACGTAGAAAGGTAATTTATATAAACTGATAATTGTATATATTAATAATTAATTATTATTTATAATAAAAATAATCACCTCGTATTCACTGCTCACTAAGGCAACGACATTTTGCGAGTCATTTTCTAGAGTTCCGGTTGAAGATCCGCTAATACTACGACTTAATCGTTGATAAGTTGCATTTTTATGATCAGGAACAGCGAAGATAATATTCATATTGTGCTCGCGCGCTTTTCTATTGAGCTAAACGAACAAAAGTTTTTATTAAAGATTTTCTTAAATGATTCTTATATTCACAATCATATATACATATGTATAAATGAATAAAATAATCCTCAAAGAAAGAAAGTAAATGAGAATACTATATTTGTTCTTACTTGAGAAATTGACGGATAATCTTGTAGAAGAGAGTAAGTGTAGAATCCATTCTCGTCCAAGTGACATTTACAATCGTTGGGCTCTACTATTCCTGCAAGCTAAGAAATCGTTAAGCTTTTTCATCTCGAAATTGCAACTCTTACCCGACTACAGTCGGTTTATTTCAGAATTGCATGATCTTGTTTTTCGCTTGATTCACATACTTTACCGTCCCCAGCGATATGGAAGATTGCGTCGGTCGAGAACACAATAAGATGACGTGCTTTTTGGCGCCAGCCGATTTCTTTAGTGCATACTATGACCTGCATCATCGCGTCTAGTCCGCCTTCGGGACCGTCTAGATTACCCGATACTGGTGCCGCTTGTACCTGATCCTATTTGTTAAGATTATTTGTATTCAACCGATTATTTAAAAATAACTACTACGAAATTGTCAAGAATAATGTGCCAAAATAAAATTCTACAGGAAATATGAGATGTATATATTGCATCCTATCTTGTGAAAGAAATTGGAACTTATTTGTTACTTTTATTATCCTAAACTAATTAATAGAATATTTTTATGTGCCTTGATACATAAAAAAAATTCCGAATATACAACTGCGATAATTACCTCAAATAGAGCTACATTTTCCGTAAGAGGCATTTGATTCTTATAATCGTAAGGCGGTGCACATGGTCTTCCAGTTTTCAAAATACAAGGAGATTCCAATCTGACGTAAAAATTCAATCAAATTATAAATTTCTTATCAATAAAATTCTATTCAACAATTACGACATTATTTATAACAATTTCAACAATTATTTATTTGAATTAAAATATATCTATTGTAATAAATAATACAATATAACAATATATTTAAGAAATATATTTACTTATCGGGTTGCGTGCTAGTCATCGGTAAAACAACCTTATCTACAAAGCTGCCAAAGCCAATGCGGAAATTTGATGTGAGCTTTTGCATGGCTTTGGCTAACTGCAGACCGAGTTTTGATAATTTGTCTCTGTATGGCTCCATAGAGGCCGATAGATCCATAAGGTAATATAAGTCCACAGGATAATCTTCCGCCTGACCATATTTCATAGTTACGCGATATTCTTCTCCTATAAATAATTTATTCAATTTCTTTGTTCTTGAATTATAAGTTATTTAAATTATGTGTAATATTATAGATAATTATAGAAATATATTACATCGAAAAATATAGTATTTATAATTATTATATTACATACGTTATGAGTGTACAGAATGTCCCAAAATTACCGGGCGTCCTTCTACTGACAATTTCTATGCAACATTCTAAGACGAAAATTTTTATACGAAAATGTTGAAGCTGTAATAGTTTAAAAATGGAAAGAGTTTAATATTGACCAATCACTAATGTCCTTGTACTCACCTTCTAAATATTGACATAAATTGAATCTGAAGCTGAAGGTAATATTGAAGATGGAATTGGAGATGAAACTGAAACTATAGCTAGAATTCTAAAAATTCTTTGCTGTAACTTTAGATTCAGCTTCAACTCCAATTACAGTCTCAACTTCCACAATTTCAACTCCAATTATATTTAAAAAGAAAGTCAATGTATAAGAGCAAGTCAATGAACATATCCATTAGTATGCAATTTGCCATGCCTGAGTGTGTCAATTTTCCGCAAATTGTTTGGTCAACTTTAAACGCTTTCCATTTAAAAATTATTATACATTTTCACATAAAAATTTTTTGTTTTTTTAGAATGTTCTACAATTCTACAGAATTTGTCTGCGAAAAAAACATCCAGTAATTTTAGGACAATCTGCATATTTCATAAAGTTTCATATATATATATATATATTTTTAATAATAATAATTACTTTATTGTAATTTCTAAAAAAAACTTTGTGTCTCAATAATGCAAATTATAAATTGACGCATATTTTTTACTTAACATGTGTTTATATATAGATATGTATATTATTTCAAAATAGAAATCTAAAACATTAAATCTTGATAAAATATCTCTCTCACCTGACCTGAGACGTAAACGTATCCTCTGAGGTTGAATTTGGACGGGATCTTTACCCTTGATTGAAGATAACTGTTGATTTTCCAGGATATCCATCATATTCTCATGATTTATAACAGCTGACGGTTGACACCAAAAATTGCCTTCTTTCAAATACGTTTGTTTGGACACGCAACGCAACAAAGGAGCACTTACATTTTGTGTAGATGCCTTGTAAAACCGCAAACAATAAATAATTTACCCAAATTATTATTCATTACTTAAGCTTAAAAGTTATTGAAATTAATAACACGTTTAAATTAAAACATTTTCTATACACTTCATGTGCAACGAGAGATATCTAATGAAAAAATTCACGCTTTGTTAACGTTTATCATTAATTCTTATTTAAATCCAAAGTAGTAAGCTGTTATTTATCGTCATTTTAATATAATGTCTAAGCGCATGTATTAATTGTATACTTTTAAGACGTGAAATAGTAAAAAAAAGGATAATATAAGATATAATATAAGATAAATGACAAATAATATCAGTTTGCTATCCAAAATCTTGAAATCGACATTTTCTTTTCTATTCGCATGACGCACAAAAATATTTTATTTGATCTATGACATATCGAGAGAATGATTACACATTACGGATAATAGATTCCTTACATATGTAACTAGAAATTCATTCATAAGAAAATACAGACTCTCAGAAAATATTTCGATAATTTATCAAAATTATTTTTAAGTACAAAATAAAATTACTAAAACTTTATCTTCGTCCTATAAGTAATTTTTATGCCTTGTAAGTAATTTTTTTTATATTTCAAGAGTAATTTTTTTGGGGAAAGTTACAAATACATATATATATTACTTTTACATTACATAAATATGATTACAAAACTATTACAAATTCAATAGTTGATATATTACAAATTTAATTATTTTATATTTAAATGTTTTAGTATATCTACATATTATTATTTTTAAAATCTATTTCATTTTACACCAAAATTTTATATCAATTTAACCATACGAAAGAAATAAACTTCAGTTTATTTTTATGATATTTATAACATCTATTTAATTATTATTTTTATATCTAATTTTTATTTTATATAATAAATAATAATATTTATAATATCTGAACTGTAATATTTAAACTAATAATAAAAAGTTAAATTTGTCTTCTTCTAACAACATTAATATTTTATTAAAATGTAAGGATAAAATGTTCCCGGAAGCAGATCCTCCAAGTTTTTTCTCACAAAATACGTCGAGTCTGTGTATATTCCATTCAACTAGGCGCGGGCGATAATTTTCTCTTCCGGATCCCATTTAGATAAGTATCGGAGAACCGATAGAAGTGACGAAAGGAACGTTTTCGTATTAAGCGCGCACGAGTCATGCAAAACAGTCATGCAGCGCAATCGCATGAGTTCACTCGGGGTATGAATCACCGGCGGCGGAACGCGAAACGTCGTCGGCCCGTCATAATAAGTAGTTGCGATGCAGGTGCGCGCTTCTTCCGACGCGACGCCTTCTCCCGCAGATCTCCTCTCTCTCTCTTTCTCTCACCGCGTGTCATCTCTAGCGGAGTAGACCGCTCGTTAACGACGCTTATAAATATTCATTACCGTCATGGAGCACCAGACGCATCGCGGCGTTTGCAGGCAGCTCGCGCAAGTCTGCCGGGACTCGCAGAGACTCTCCCGATCCCGATACTGCGAGACCGCGGCCACGAAGAGGTGGGCCGTCACGAGAAGAAGATAGACGATGATCCTCGTCCACCGTGCCATCGTTCTCTTCTAACGTCGAACGTTTTACTTTTAACGCGAACGGGCGAGGCGAGTCGCCGCCCCGGCATGAACACTCAAGATCCGAAAGGATACTGCGGCATCCCGCGGAAATGACTCCAAGATAAAACGCGTCACAGTAATAATACGCGTGATTAAGTAATCGTTCTCTCCACCTTCGACAGTTTTTCCTGGAACCAATGATCGGGTTCATAGGCGAGTTCGTCGGGTGCGGCATAGAACGATAACGAATTTGATTTAATCAATTGAAAACTTCACGCTCAGTTTAAACCTGAGTATCTTGTAACAAAAATTAATGAATGATGTATAATGATGTTTAATAAGTATGCTCGTAATAATCGGTTCGAAAGAACTATGAAGAAAAAATATAAAGAAGCTTGCATATACACAAAAAAATGATGTATGTTCTAATTAAAATAATCTTGTTAATATATTATTTAATAACAATATTAATGAAACAAATTTTTAAAAAATTTCACGATATTGTTATTAAATTAAAAATATTGCTTTTAATTAAAATGCTGTTAGCTAACGTTGTTATAATATATCATTTTTTTTTCCTACTTAGAGTTATCGCTGAACATTGCTTACATTTAGTATTTACAAATAATCTGCAGTAAAGTCACATATGAGGTATGAAGTACAGCAAACAGCTGCGTGAAATCGCGATTATACTATGTAACGAGAACTATTGAAATACAGAACAGCTTATAATTTAAAAACAAAATCAAACGCAACAAATATTATACGAATTATCTTCATTATGCTTCCATAATTTATTCCTGAAATTATGCCACCACGTTTTAGAAATCTTAATTGTATATAATAAATAAATAATTAATTTTCTATTAAATTTTTCTATTAAATAAATATATTAAATTTTATAATAGATAAAGAAATAATTTTTAATTACATATAAGTAAATAAAGAAAAAACTTTAATTACATATAAGTGAATAAACGCATTTCTTTTATTGAGCATATACAATATTGTATATATAAAATATTCTGAATCATACATGATGATCTTATATATCATATATATTTCTTGTAGTCATACAATTAACGTTAGTTAGGAATTTATTTGATTTTTTTAAAAAGGTTACTTTGGCGCCATCTACCCTTCTTTAATATATTACCCATGTAAAAGTTTAAAAATTTTCTGATAGATGGCGTGCAAGAAGAAAAACAAAATTTAGTTGGTTTGACGCCATCTAGGATTACAAACATGAATTGTCCTTGTTCAGTTTTATCAAATCTTCAATAGATAGCATCTCTCAAGAAAAAAATAAAAATTGACATTTTTCAATAATCTGCTTTTTGTAGTTACTTATATTACTTAAAATGAATTAAATATATAATCCAATGTCGAAGAAAAAAAAATGAAAAGTACAAAAAGTTCGGTCACGCGCACAAAAGGAATAAATCTAAAATATTACTTTATTTTTTTCTTTTTCGAACTTCGTGACATATTTTATATATTTAATAATAAATTGAGTTCTTTTATATGTTACGTAAAACAAACTATAATTTTAACGATTCTCATAGCGTTTCGTTCATGTAATTTTTCTTTACACCACCGAAAATTTTGCAAAGTCTTCAAAATAAATCTCTCGATGTTACGTTTGTTCTTCATGTGTTAATTTTCTAGAATGTGAGAATGTATATCCTTATTTCTTTGCGACAAGGTGCGTTACTATCGTTACAATTCTCCATTACATTTTTGGAATTCCCGCTCCAGAATAAGTTTCTCGAACCTGTCGAGCGACCTCGCTTCCATGAACAGGAACTGACAAGAACTGTCGTCGTCAAGTCTCAATTGCGTATGCTCCTCAAAGAGACGGTAATCCTTCATTATTCGTACATACTTATATGTAGTACGTAACGGAGAGTGTATGTTCTTGATTGGATCCTCGACCTCCGACAAGTTTGACAGATGACCGACTGTCAACGTCCGACAAGTTTGATAAAGTGAGGAAAATAAGCCGACATGGAGGCAGTGCCGAGATTACCAATGATATGGTTCCAACTAAAAGTTAGTACAGAGCGGACTACTTTTGGTCCGAAGCTCAAACAGGTACGAACCTTGCGAGTTTGTCTCTTTTTACTTTTATATCTAATTAGTCAATCTTTATTATATGTTTTGTCGTTAGAAATCCATTGTGGAATGTCAAAGTGATAAAAACAACTTGTCACCACCGTCGTCTCTTGAACATCTCTGTGGCTTTGCTTTGCTTGTATACTGTTTTTCTTTCTTCTTTCAGTACATACAAGATTTTTACAATGAGGAACCTGAGTCATACAACGAAGAAATACGAAAGTTGGAAGCCCTACGCACGATGGTAGTTATGGAACACCCACTCGACATGGCTGTAGTTACTACGTTAAAGCAATATTATTGCCAGTTGCATTTTCTTCAAAGCAGATTTCCCATGTACAAAGATGGTCCTGCTGCTGTTACATTTACGTGGTATAAAATCCCATATTTTCTATTATACTTTATGAAGATTAATTATCTAACATTTATCTAATTGTATATAAATTGGTGACTATGAATTTGTTTCTGTTAAATTGCACAATGTTTTTTTTTTTTTTGTAGAAACGTTTATGTTTAATTTAATTTTTTTAAAAAGAAGTGCTCAGATTTAGTTAAATTGCATATGAATTGACAACTATTGATTTGTTTCTCTTAAACCACTTTTTTTTTAGGAGAGACGCTTACGCAAACTTGGTGTGTTCATTGGCAAGCATTCGTTTTGAAATTATATCGATTTTATACAATATTGGAGCAATGCACACCCAGTTGGGCGCACAGGTGGAAAGAAACAGTGCAGACGGAATGAAAATGGCTTGTACTCATTTCCAATGTGCAGCATGGGCGTTTGAACACCTGAAAAATAGTTTTCCTCAACCGTCTGGTATTGATCTATCACCAGAATTAATGACATTTATGCATCAGCTTTCCTTAGCACAAGCTCAAGAGTGTATATTGGAAAAGAGCATGTTGGATAATCGCAAGCCGACAATTGTAGGTATGTTTCATCCACTGTCAGTTTTATAAATCAATTGTTATAATAACAACTGTTTAGCTCTGTCTGTCATTGTACAAGATTTATGTATTATGTAGCAAAAGTTGCAAAGCAAATAGTAGATTACTTTACTATGGCCTTAACCACGTTGGAGCAAGGTGGAGGTGAAGATGGAACTATATCCGATACTGTGGGTAATAAAATTTATAAGGTGAGATAAATCATAATCTATATACTTGAGTTACTTTATACATTTTTATGAATTTGAATATAGTTTTATAAAATGAAATTAAGTAATTAATCTAAATTTTTGTAGAGCTGGAAACGCTATGTCAAATTTAAAAAAGCGTATCATATGGCTGTTACGTATCTTTATCAAGGCCTTTCTGCGGAGGAACAAAGGAAAATGGGAGAGCGAGTAGCTTTTTATAATGCTGCGTTAGCATCTCTTAATGAGGCACATATGATTTACGATTCTGCAAACGTCAAAGAGGAAAAAGCCGCAGTGGAAGAATCGCTCACATTTACCAATGATGTAATTGAAGGCAAGAGAAAAGCCGCTAAAAATGAGAACGATTTTATTTATCACGAAGAAGTGCCTGAAAAAGAAAGCCTTCCTGCAGTGAAAGGCGCGTCTTTAGTTAAAGGAATACCGATTAACATAAATGACCCAGAGGTATCAGGACAAGATATATTTGCAAGGTAATTATATTTCGTAATTATATTTCATATTCTTGTTATTACATTTACAAATAGTTTAATTCTTTATTCTTAAGTTAACAATATAAATAATAAAATTATTTTTTTCTATTGTATTTTTCTTTTGTGTAGAATATTACATATTCCTTTAAGAATTTAATATTAATGTTTCCTTTCACAGATTTGTTCCTATGAAAGTACACGAAGCTAATTCTCTTTATTCGGAAGAAAAAGCCAAAATATTACGTTTTATCGGAGCAAAGATTGATGAAAAAGATCAATATCTTAATACTTATCTTACTTCATTGAAGCTAGAACATATGAATTTTTGGGATCCTGATACGCAAGCTTCGGAATGGGAATGTTCACCTCTCCCGGAAGAATTACTCGAACGATGTGCTGCGCTTAATGCTAAACAACATGTTATTCAAGATTTAGTAGATATTATGGGAAAATTATCTGAAACAAGCCAAGATGTGGAAAAAGTATTAAAAGAAATATCAAAATTTTTATTGGAAGAGGAACAAAAGTATGAATTAATCATCTTTTGCTCTTGTTAAAAGTTTTAAGCCTCTGATGTTATTGGTTGCGTTTAGCAAAAAAAGCAGCTTTACAGCTGTTGTAAAATTCTTTAATATAATTGGTCTTTCTTTTAGATTTAAATATATAAACCAATCATATTAAAAAAATCTTACAATTGTAAATGCTTTTCCTGCCGAATGCAATTATTGACTATTTAATTACAGTTAGAAAATAAATTTTATTTTTTACAGGGAAAAGCAATATCAAGATGCAGTAGGTAAAAGGCCACCATCGATAGTGGCAACAGATTTAACTAGAGAATCTAAGAAATATGAGGAAGCACACAACAAGGCTTCTGAGAGTAATCAAGCTCTTCATAAAGCAGTAACAATGCATGTAAAAAATTTAAAAATTCTCGCGCAGCCATTAGCTGATTTAATGGCCCAAATTCCTTCACCAAACGTTTGCCTTCCAGGTAATTTTCATATAAATTTTTTATGTAAAATAATATTTATATATCGTTACTATACCATAAAGTAATTATAATAATTTATATAACTTATTAAATTTGAGTTTAGCAAATGAATTTATTCTTTCAATACTTGTAGATCAAGGTTCTGAAAAATCGCAAGCTAAAGAAATAGAAAAAATGCAGACTAAAGAGTTGAAACGTGTTTTAAATAAAGTAGATGAAATGCGAATGCAGAGACTTGATTTGCTTACCAAATTACGAGATCAAATTGTTCGAGATGATTTAACGCGCTTACTGGTGACGGCTACGTCTGAATCTGTCTCTCTGGATCGTTTATTTGCGGACCAACTTAACAAGCATCAAAGTTTGGTCAGTAAAACTTTGTTTAAATTATTTCATATTTTCTAATACGTAAATATTGAATAAAAGAGTTTAATATTGGATTGCAGGTGAGCTTGATAGAACAAAATCTTGCTGCACAAGATAATATATTAGCAGCTCTAACGGACGCGTATGCACAGACTGCTAATGTACGTAAAAGTGTGGAGGAAGTATTGAAACGTAGAGAAATGATCATATCTTCTTTAATCAATTCTTATGACGCATATGAGGATTTGCTAGCGAAATCGAGCAAAGGCTTAGAATTTTATAGAAAATTAGAAATAAATGTTTCAAAGCTATTACAGCGAGTTAAAAGTACATGTAAAGTGCAAGAAGAAGAACGAGAACAAATACTTGCACAGGACAATAAGAATACGTACGAGAAAGTCGACGCAACAATACCATCGACTTACGACCAAGCACGTCCTCGATCAGGTAATGGCCTGAAGCTGAAGGATTATTTGAACAACAGAGTGGAAAGCGGCACTGGTTATCAAAATCCATATTATAACTTGTATAAAGGACATGTTGCATCGATGCAAATGGATTCGAAATCATTAACAACTGACATGGGAAATAAAAATGTAATTCAATCTCCAAGTACAATACCCGTATCGGAAATTCCGTCCTCGGCTGTGAAGTCACCACAACATTATTATCCTGCAACGTACGCTGATTATAGAACAAGCTCTCCATATCCGTATGGTACACAGACTTATTATGAAAATCCGGTTGCTAATAGCATCTTAAGTCAGAATTACTTACCGACCATTACGAACACTACGAATGTGTATCAACAACCAACTCTATCCACGTCAACTGCAAGTGTATCTAATTCGAGTGTACAATATCCTGCTAGTTCCTATCTACCTAATGGACAAACTCTACCCGCAGCTACCAGCCAAGACAAATTCTGCGACATCTCTTCTAATTACAATGTTTCCAATACTTTGCAGTATGACGCTTATCAATCACCAACGGGATATAACAGCTATAACATTACAACACCGTATGTTCCCAATCAAGAGAAAGTTACAGTTAAGAGCGGAACGGCTGAGACGTCCACGCATATTCAACCAGTACCGCAAATGCCTGTTTCTACCATCGAAGCTGCAGTAGTAAACAGCACCGTGTCGACGGTTGATGGCCAAGGGCAAACTTCTTACAACATTGTGCAACAAACTCAACTATATAATAATCAACAAAAGACAATTTTAAATCAAGAAATGTTTCACAGTGGTCAAAACGCTGTTAGATCTCAAGAAACGATGCCAGCAAAGGACAATACATTGACGCAGAATTACTCACTCCCTCAGACTGCTCAATCCGAAATCACATATTCGCAAAACTATCAGAATACCACGTATTACAATCCAACGGAACTGCAAGCTCAACACGTCCCGTATACTCAAAGTACATACGACATAACTGTCGTTCCTCCAACGCAATATATGCAATCGCAGCAACCAAGTACGAGCAATCAATCTGTACATTCTATACCATCAACAAATGAAGCCTCGGTGACATACTCTCCGAGTTTACACGGTGTTAATCCTGTCCAGTATTCACAACAGACTGGTACAGAACCGAGTAAACAGAATTACACGGATAAAACATATGCCGCATACGGCACACAAGTGCAAATGAACACTGTAGCTTCAAATTATCCAAATACTTATCAGAATTATCAGCATGGTACCACTGGTGCGCCATACGAACAGACCAGCATGCTACCTGGAGACACGTCCAACACATATGCTTACATAAATAGCTCGAGTAGTTCGGAAATAATACAGAGCCATGCGAAACCGACGACGGTGCAAAGTTACTCACAATCGTATCAATATTCGCAACAAGTTCCTTATTCGGGATACGTGCAGTATCCAAATTATTCGCAGGACCAAAATTATGCCTACATGCAAAACGCACATGGAGGCAATACAATGGCATACACGTATAATCCTGTTAATCAGGCGCAGGGCTATACTTACGCATCTAATCCTCAAGGTACACAGACTTCTCAAACGTTGGAGGCAATGGTTTCAGTAACATCCTCTGATGTTACGGCCAGTGGCATTTATCAGCAGCAAGAAATAAATGCACGATACACGAACGCGGGCAATAATGCTGTGGTTAGTCAAACGCTATCCTCGCAATACAGTCAAGTTTATCAATCTCAAACAGGAAATGATACGTACTACACCACGCCTTATGGTCTTCAAATGCAGGGTCAAGGTATATTACATCTTTCTATCGACATTGTGTTTTTTTATGTGTAGAGTTATATCGTCATTTTAGATCATTCTGTTTTAGCTGGTTCAGTAACAAGACCTGAAAATTACACTAATTATAATCAGACGTACATGCAAGCCGTCAATAATGGAACAAACACAACAACAAGTGCTAATCCGATGAAGCTCACTACCAAATCCGAGGAACCGAAATCAAATGTCGATCTTCTTTCTGACCTCGACATTACTATAAATCATGCACCTCTTGTGCCAGAAGTGAAACCTCTTTCCACAGTACAGAAAAAAGAGGAAGCAATAACAGCTGACACTGCGGAAGATGATAAGGTAGAAAAAAGCGAACAAGACAAATCTTGTAAAACTGAACAAGAAGTTGCAACTCTCACTGAAGACAAAAATGATCATGAGAACTTACAAATTGTATGGGATACGTGGTACAATGATGTTCAACCGAAAAAAGATCCCTTAGGAGAACCAGCAGCATTACAAAAGTTCATTAATGACGTTGAAAAATACGAAAAATTTGTAGATAGTTTACTCGTAAAAACTTTAAGTGGAGCAACAAATCTTGATATCAAATGGAAAGAAGTTCAAGATTTCGAAGTAAGTTTAAAATAAATTCCGTTAATATTCTACAAGTGAAGAACTTGATTATGTAGCTATTTTTAAGAATCTACGTAAATAAGTTCAAGTTTATAAAAATCTTTTCTTTTTTAGGAACGAGAAAATGGAAAACAGTCAATCACTGTAGCGTTAGCTCACTCGTCTGAAAATCGAACAATTGATTATATTCCATACGACACAACACGTGTGCAAATATCGTCATCGGATATTTCATCATACATAAATGCATCTCACATTATGGAAATCACACAGTGGATACCCACAGCATTTATTATAACTCAAACACCTTTAATAGATAAATTAGATGTTTTTTGGACGATGGTCTGGGAACAAGAGAGTGAAGTTATTGCATGCTTAGCATCTGATGCTCAGGTTTGTACCTATATAAAAATAATATATATTCTGTAACATAAATTAAGAAACTGAAAAATGCTATATATTGACATTTTTCGTATAAATTATATTGTATTTTTTTATTACAACACTTTTTAAAATTTGTATACTCTAATAATAATCTTTCATCATAGTTGAATGGAGAATTATACTGGCCCATAAGTGAAGAGGATAACTTAGATGTAGGAAATTTTACTATTTCACTAAAAAAGATAGTTAATCATACAACTTATATTCAAAGAACTCTTTCTATTCAACATAATAAAAAGAAATCTGAGAGAGTTATTGTACACATGCAATTTCTTGTGTGGCCTTCAAAGTAAGTTAACTCTGTAATTGAAATACTTTGTACTAAATACTATGTACTAAAAGTACACGTACAGCGGTTAACACTTCTGACTTTTTCAGTGGTTTTCCGAGTAGTCCAGGTGCTATACTTGCATTTTCAAGCGATGTAATGACAGAGCAGGCATTAAGACGCTGTTCTCCTAAGCCGGTAATTGTACATTGTTTAGATGGCGGTTCGTTGAGCAGTCTATTTTTAGTAGCCGCTGCGACTGTATGTCACATACGAGCTGATTGTGGAATCGTAGATGTACCGTTAGTTTTTAAAGGCCTTGCGAAATGTCGCAAACAAGTCGTAAATAAGGAATCGTTATTATTTGCATACAGACTCGTATTGTACCACGCTCAGGACATCTTAATGAAACGTAAGTGAAATAATTTCTCATGATACCTTTAATAAAATAATTCCAGTAATATATTGTTTCATTTCAGGCGGTATTTTATCCTCTACTCGAGCCACATTTGACAATTTAGATGGATTCAAAGGGAACAAGGAAAAAACATCGCGAAAATTACAATGCCATCCTTCGGATGATTTTCTTCATAATCTCGGGGTAGGAATGCAACGTCCTGATTCTGAACAATCAGGTACGCAATTATCAAAAATATTGTAAATTGATTTTAATATTAATTTTAAACAAACAACTTGTCGAGCATCAGTAGTTATTTCAATTTTTAAAAAAATATATATATCTAAATTTTTTTATTTTAGGAAAAACACAAACAATTTTAACAAACGATAGCACGTCGAGTAAAAGTTTAGCGTCACAAGAAAAATCTAATGGCAGAGTCATTGATCCCTTGAGTCAATTGGATCCTTTGTGGTCCATCAGAAGATAATTACACAACGCTAGGAATGTAAATTCCACAATGCAGCTTTAAACGATTATTTAAACGAAATAGGCATTCCTATCTTTGTTAAAGTGATTGAAAATATCGAGCTAGAATTTTTAAGATAGCTTGTATAAATAATGTTATAATATATATGGAATTAAAGAGTAACACGATGCATCTAAATTAGCCTTGAAATAAAAGACATTTATTCAAGTATTTGTGTGCTAATTCTTAAGTTTTAAGTTTTACTGTCTGTTAAATATATAGAATAAAAAATATAAAACATATGCCTCCTATTTGTTCATTTTTTATGTTTATACATTTCAATTGGCCTAAATAATGCAATCTAATTGCATTATTTCGTTTATATTCGCTATATTTAGGCTGTAATGTATAATTAAGTAAGTAAATATAACATAACTTGTATTTCCTTAGCGGTTTAATATAATTGATTTAATATTCTTGACTGTACCTATGTTTCCATAAGAAATAATTATATAAACTTTATGACATATTCATTTCCAACATAATTCATTCACAGATAACGAAGATATTTTAAACCAGTGACGCACAATCTGCGGCCCACCGACTCATAACCGAAAATATAAAAAATATAAAAAGTATATTTTATACAAACAAAATAAACATTATACGACCCGTAATATTTTATCTATTTCTGAAAATAGCTTTCTAAAAATGATTCTTAAAAAAAGATTGCGCATCACTGCTTTAGATAATATAATCGTTTGACAATTATAGCGCATTGAATGCGAAATATTTATTATAGAGAAACAACTCTTCTATATTTAAAGCATAGGTATATGCTAACGTTCATAAACAAATGCAGTATTCTAATAATCATGTTACTCACAATATTATGTGATGGTTTTTAAGGATGCTGCCGAAATGTATATTAGATATCTTTCAAAATTCTAATAAATTGCGTACAGCAATATTTATATTAATGCTATTGTTCATCTTCACATTTCATTTATAAAAATTTCAATTGCAATGCGATGAGCAATAATACATATATATGTATATGTATTAATTTCCGCAGTGACTGTCGCGAAACTCACATAACTGAACGTTAATATAAAAAGATTTTTGTCTATGCAATACCAGTGTCAGATTACTTTTAAGCCCCTCTGTTTCGTAGATCTTTCACTTTGTAAATTCGCACAAGCCAATGTTCTGTCGTATATGCTTCTTCCAATGTATTTAATTCAAAATCTTTGTTTCCAATCTCCATGTTCCTTACTCTGTCATAACCTGAAGGCTTGCCTATTTAAAAAGTTGAATGACACGAAAATAATTACAAAACTGATATATGAACTGCAGTTTTAATAAAGCAAAGAAATCTTACCGCCTTCGGTATAGACTTGACCAAATCTGTAATAACACATTTTGTACATGAGACAATTGAGCAAAATTGGAGATCCCTCTTTATCTACTCGGAATTCGCCTGCGGAGTTATAATAATCCCACTCGGTTATGGACTTTCCTTTTTCCGTACTACCACCAATACGCACCATCCATAGGAACTTATTTATATCTAATTAAAATACATGATTAATGTTAATTTTTTACAATATAATGTATAGAAATTTTTATCAATCTGAATAGTTAGATTTGTCAATAGTTTAAATATTAAAGTAATTAATGTGACATGAAAGCGATCAATTCGTAGATTCTAGGTTCAATCCTAATTCTCATTTCATACTTTGATTTACAAAAGATAAAGGAATGATATAAATTGTTAACTCGTTTTTAAAACAATAAATTAAAAGTAAAATATTAAAATAATCATGTTAGATTATATTCACCATCTGATGAGTAGCCAGTGAGTCCTCCAAAAATCACAAGAACATAGTTGACATCTAATTCTCTCATAATTTCGTAAGCCTTTTCCTCGGAACTGGCCATTGCTTGACCGACTCTTGATATGTGCGTATTATTCCATGTATTATTGTCTACTAAAATAGTACGATTTGCCATCGCAGTTATCTGATACCCGTAATCCCACCAAGACATTATTTTAGCATTCTGAAAAGAAGATAGAATGTATAATTTATTTTAATGTATGTTTCCTTTTCATTTTTCAATTCCACATGTTCTTTTTTATTTCAATACGCAATTTTTATTTAATTTTCTAACAAACTGTTATTCAGTATATCATCTTTTAAATAAAGACTTGAATTTATAATCCAGATATTTAATCGTTTGCATTTGAAATAACACAGGAAAGTGATTAACAATGTTTACCTCGGGTGTGTTCATACGTAGCCAATAATATGCTTCTCTAAAATCGTCAAAAATCATTCGTCCACCATCAGGCGACCGTGCAGATAATACAATACTAGGCGAGCTGTAAGCTTCTGCTGTAACCCACGTGCAGTGAAAGGTATAAGACAAGAAGAGTACAGACATTACTATGATGAAAAATGAGGCGATCTGAAAATGTGTCTTTTATTTCTATACATTCTTAATTTACTTTTGCTATGTCTAAATATCTTATCTTAGACATATCTAATTTTTCGAAATATTAGAAGCTTACCTCACTCCTCAAGATATAATTACTCTCAAATTTCTTGGCTTTCTTATCGACAACTTTTCCACTTTCTACTTGCTTCATGTAAGTAACTAATAAAGAAGACGCTCCAATTCCACCCAAAATGCACATTACTGGAGCAAGTACTAACATTAAACGTACCATCACTCCCTAAAATATTTAAATGTAAAACATTATTTAAATGTAATGTAATATTTAATAAAAAATGAATATGTAAAAATGTATATATATGTATAAATATGTAAAATTACAGTATAATCTTGTATACTTTTACTTACTGCAAAATATAAACTAGTAACTCCATACAAAATTAAGAAAATATTCGAGTCTGTTAGCTTAGAAAAACAGAAGTATAAGCCTGATGGGAATAAAAATACAAGAATCTGCAGATCAAAGTAGAAGGAACTCCATGATGTTGGTTGATGTTCCGAAACTGAAGCAATTATTGGAATATGATTTTTTGCATAAGATGGATCGAGCAAGGAATAAAAGCGTCCAGTCCATGGTGATATTTTTCCTTAAAAAAAATTAAGCAATATATAACATGAATGTAAAATGTTTTATATATATAATTAAAAAGATACATGATCAGTACCTGTGATGGTTAAAATACCACCAACTACACATGACGTTGTAATCACCACAGCAAGCAGAGCACGGAATAATATCTCAAATTCCTTTTGAGATAATTTACTCCGCAAATAATCTACTAATGCATGAATTTGACAGAGGCCAAAAACACCTAATGCCTAAGAAAAATGGCCAAAAAATAAAATTTTACATTTCAAGTCAAATACTAACATTCACTTTTTTAATAATGCCTTATTAAAAATATTATCACAACTTACAAGCATGTGCTCGGAACTCTGAACAGGTTGAAAACCAACAAATGAGATCTGCATAGATAAAATGGTTCCTAAACAATACAAAATACTATATGCAATGTATATCCTGTGAGAAAATCTGCCAGTCACCATCAACGTCAGCACATGCAATGGAATCAAATTAATTAGAAAGACATATCCGCCCCAAGAAGACACCATATAGAAGTAAGCCAGTGCAGCGCACGTAGCCCAACATATCGCTCCTGTTTTCACAGCTTTAATCCACATGTAGTATGTAAACAGCATACAAAAAATCGCTATGCCTTCATTGTCATAAGAACCTGCGACTGACCGAGATATATAACCAGGTACAATTGCAATCATTGCAGCTGCGAATAGGCCTGATGCTGAATCCTAAAAAGATAAATTGAACATGAATAGAATGCTGTTACATCTTGCTTCAAATAAAATGCTATGCTCTGTATAATCAATAAAAATATAAACTATACCTTTAATTCTTTGGTAAGCAGATAGGTAATAATTGTTGTTAAACTTGAAAACAATGGAGCGAGGAAGACACAAATGTTGCGTATATCTAGTGTGATATTAAATAACCACGAGATACGATATAATGCTGCAGAAGTTATCATCAAACCAGGATATATGGTTCCTACAAAATTAATATTTAAAATATTAAATCCTTCCTTCTTTTCTGAGAGAATCCGTATCAAAATTTATAAGCACACAATCAATACCTCCTATTATCCTGCCAAGTGGATACCAAACGCGATCATCAAACCAATTGTGAAAACTGTAGAATCCATTTTCAGCTAAATATTTTGTGGTGCGATAATTGAAATACGGATCAAATTCATGAATAACACTTTCAAATCTTAGTACTGAGAACAAACGTGTTGCAAATGCTGGAAAAAATATTGTAATATAAAGATGATTGAATATAACTAATTAACATTTCTTTATCTGATAAATTAAACTACAAAGGTAATAATAAACCTACATAAAATTGCTGCTAAGGAAAGCACAGTTAACTTCAAAAGTGTTTCTTGCTTCTGCGCCGTCATACGCAATCCCCTTGTCTTTAGTAACGTCGCCATGTCAATGCAGAAAAGTGCACAGTAATTTTAAATAAAATAAATCCTGTATCTTACAGCATCAATCTGCAAATAAATCAAAGCTCCTTTAAACCATCCTTCCTCTATATACACTTGTGTGTTGGCATATCCTAAACAACATGCATTCAGTACTTTTCAACAAGAGACATAGATACAGTGTAACACAGTCAATTATTATATCTTATTGTTTATCAATGTTAAACAAAGATAAAATAATCATTGTTACACTGTAGATGCCATGGAACAATCACATACTGTATGACACAATAATATAGTGTTGACTTATAGCTAAAACAATGCTTAGCTTTTTTATTTTACTATCAAAGTAAAACAAAAGAAGGTCTCATATACTTGTCTAAATACATCCAAATACAAGCTTAAAATCTTTTATCAGAGTACTATTTTAAAAAAAATAAATGATAATGAAATATAAAAATTTGGTATTCATGAAGTGATATAAGACAATGATATAACACAGCTGGTGTTTTTCTGCAAGAGATATAGTACAATACAGTGATCATTTCATCTTTGTTTAACATTGGTAAACAAGGATATAATGATTTTGTATTATACCTACTTTGTCATCTGTATCTCTTGTTGGAAAACACCTGGTATTTTAGCTGTGTACATTTGTGTTAACTTTTTTAAATAAAAACATTTGTACATCAAATGAAGTAACAATTTTACTTGTTAAAAAATTTTTGCGCACCTTCCGCGCCAACTCTCAATAGCCTAGATTTTGTTATTATTTTAAAGAAAGAGAGGTAAACATATTTATGTCCTTGTATTAACTTGTGTTATAGTTGGAAAACATGGAATTGTACACTGTATTAGACAGTATTGTCTATTTATACTGGAAAGCATCCTCTAGCTCTTGCTGAAAAGTGCCATATGTCTAGAAGATTTCTTTTTATGATGTTCTTTAGGTATCTTTTAGATGTGTCTCGGAAAACGTCTTTATAACGTCTTTTATATATGCACGCTGTCTAGATGCATTGCTATTGTCAATTAGAGAGGTATTGCGTAGTGTATAGTAAGAGATAGATAAATAAAATTTTTAAGCGACAATAACAGGTAGTTCTATATATCTAATTCGCATGCAATCTGAACACATGTCCGTTATTACTCGAGGAGGTTATAATCGCATTGACGGAATAAAACGCCGAGTGAAATGCAAACGACGAGCGTTTCCGTTCTGAAATAAACACACGCTCCCTAATTTTCGGGTGTTTGACACACCTCTAACAACGCACATGCAACCGCAAACAATGCCGGGTAGATTCATCACTGACCACGTACACAAAATTACCGGCCGGTGACATACGTATACGTCGATTCGCATATTTTACTCTTCCGTATCGTATATATATTTAAGCGATGTGTCAACGGCTTCCAAAAGTTCGGGAGAAACTTACGAAATTACTTTATACAACAAATGCGTAAACACAACGTGGCCATTTAAATAATAACAGAAACGCCAGACAATTTGTTCCAAAAGAAAAAGTCATAGATTATGATCCATACAATCTGAAGACGATCAAACGGCTTGAATTTTAAGAAGATGACTTTAACGTCATCTGTAGATATCAAATCAATTAAATACGTTGATCTGCCGATCATTATTATCACACAATGGATTTATTAATTAAATTACGTACGTCTTTTATACTGTCTCTTTTTTATTTAATAAATAAATATTAATTTTAGAACTTTAAATTCTAAAAAAATATAAGCGTATAATTTCAAAAAAATTATTATTTACAGCTAAGAAACGGTTGTTATTAAAGTCCAAAAAAAGTTTCTTTGAAATAAGATCTTTAGGGCCGGTTGTTCCACCTTTTGGTAAATTTTATCTGTTAGGTAAATCTGGCAAGCCACGCATGTAATTGGATCATCTTGCTACTTAACCAACAGGTAAAATTTACCAAAAGGTGGAACAACCGGGCCTTAAACCTTTAATTATAAATTTTTAATTTGAAAGATTATTAACCTGTGGATCTAATTTCTCAAAAATTAGCGAAACGTTAAAAGAATATAATATTAGACAAGATGTGACAAGAAATGATAAATAAATTTTTTAATTCATCAATCACATTGTGAGATTTTTAAGAATTCATAAGCCGGTATTCATAATTGGATCTTATATTTAAAATAATCTTAAAAACATTCTTAAGATGTCATGAACCACACACACACACAATTAAAAGGTCGCATTAGCGACTTAAGATTACTTAAGACGGTCTTAAAATAAAAACCGACTATGAATACCGGCCTTAGAATTTTAAGTTTAACATTTCGTATAAAAATCTCTGAATTGACTGAACGGAATTAAAAATCTTTTTATAAGATTAAAGTAGACGCAAAATTAAGAAATGGTGCAGTAGACTTTATACTAAAATCGAAAAAAATTAAAAACTTATTTAACTTTTTTTCGATTTTAGTATAAAGTCCATTACACCACCTCATAATTTTGCGTCTATTTTAATCCTGGAAAAGGATTTTTTATTTGGTTCAGTCAATTTGGAGATTTTTATATGACTGTAATGTCGATAATTTGGTCACTTAAGGGCCACTTTCACCATCATCGGTTTACTTAACCAGCCTAGTAATTGTAATGAAATAGAAAGAGATAGAACTATTTCTATCTCTTTCTATTTCATTACAGTTACTAGGCTGATTAAGACCACGGTCCACTTAACGCTGCTAGAGTACCTATAAGGAGAGTATGGACATAAGGGGCGACGCCCTCGTGATTGGTCGCGCCATTTGTAGGCCTTTTCGATGTGTTGATGAATCTGTGAATTGGTGTGAGCACTGTTTCATGGGTAGTAGTACAAACATACGCGAACGTGAAATCGAATTATCTGTCCCAGCAATGGCGTCCTTCCGGTCTTATGTCCATACTCTCCTTATAAGTACTCTAGACGCTACAAACGCTTCGAAGCGTTCTTTGATTGGTCAATTTGTAAAATTCTTTCTTCTGATTGGTCAATGAAGTATTTGCAGCGTTAAGTGGATCACACCCATATGGTCTGTTTTCTGTTCCTGCACTAGACTGTTCTAGAACTCTCTTTCTCGCTTTAAACAAATATCAAACGTATATCTACCTCACTTTAAGTTCCAAAAGTGTACACTAGTTCAGCCACAAAAAACAGACATAAGGTGCGTTCCGTATCGCGCATGATGCGCATGATGCATCCTTGTTTAACATTTGGTAAGTCCGGATCTACAATAGGTGTTTTATGCCTTATGCCGTAAAAAACTGACCAATTACAGTCGAATCCGAGAAGAATAAGCGACTGTGATTCGCCCATTTCTTATGGCTTAAGGTTTAAAACCCTATTGTAGATCCGGGGTAAGCAACAAGGATAAACGATGCATTATGCGCATCATGCGAGGAACGGAACGCACCCTAGTTATCTTGATATCAGTGTTCGATCTCCAATTCACCCTATGACTCGTTCCCGCCAGACTAACCGGTACCGACCGGTATTTTATATTTTATGAGATTTATACGGTTACATTGCACTTAATTACAGTGTCTCGTTACTTCTAACTTGTTTCTGTAACGTCGTTTCGTAACGTGTAAAAAAATGTCTGAAGGTAACTTCAATAGCACTTGAATATACACGCGGCAAATTTAACCTCTCAATATTTGTTATCTTGTATTGCATGACAAGCTTAACCTCTCAACTCCTTAAAACAAGTCTTTAAATTATATCGAAAAAATCGAGTTGTGTAATGATATATTATAATTAAAAATTAAGGAATTTACATCTCTCATAAATCGAAACAATATTACATATGTTTATCTAAGCCTGCTTTATTTGCAGATAAGATACATTTATTTACAAAAGTTAATGCATGTAGCAATAGTTAAACATAATGATGCTTATTTTATGTATTATATATTAATAAGATTTTATTTATCATATATATTTATGTATTCAATATATATTTCAACATTTACGACTGATGATATTTTTAAATCTAAGACAGTATTTCTATCTTATATAGATAGAACAGCAACAACAGAAGATATGTGGACTCCATATAAAGAATTGCAAAGTCTTGTTGAGAAATATATAATATCAGTCCCTGATATTCAAGATCCTCAGTACCATGAACTCACAGAAGCTTTGCGAAATCACAGACAGAATTTTCTTACTATATTAAAAAATCCGGTAAGCTTTCTTCTTATTCTTGTTATATATTAAGTTACTGTAATAAAATATTAAAACTAATATTAGAAAAAATATATTCATAAATTTAAAAAAAATAT